>NC_052103.1:5042112-5080447 GCF_012273895.1 Zerene cesonia
ATCATATGTACCTACATCATCACATCTATATTTGATAAATATAACACTATGTGTTATAACACTATGTACACAAAATTTCTAATTCTCCTTATATTTAACCATTGGATATAATATAGTAGATGAATAGAATGGTAGACATATATATAGAATGGTATACAAAAAAATATAGTTAACCAATTTTGTTGAGGCAACTTATTTTTCTAGGAAGATGGGCAATCTGATTTAGGTTCACTTCTCGCTACTGTGAGCGGAATCATCGCTAATCTAAGTGTAAGTTTTACTCCATTTCTGTGAATTTTTGTATTTTTCAAAGAAGTGAAGACTAATATATTTTGCAGGGCGATGGGATCGACCTAAACAGTCTCATTGCTTCAGGTATTGGATTATTCGTAGGATTACTGGTATGTGATTATTTTTAACCAAAATATTTATATTGTAATGTAATAAATATAATTCGAATTGCAATATCATTTCTAGTCAGAAGGCGATCAATATCCAGGAACAGTTATTGCTAGCTATCTATTGACGTCATTAGACACAATAACTGGTGGTGGATCGGTATGTTTTAACACTCCTACTTTCAATTTCAATACGAATGCATGTTTTAAGATATATAAAAGTAATTTTACTTTTCAGAAAAATAATGGAGCATTCTTTGGCAATTTCCTTTCAAAATTAATAGTAGGAACTAGCGCTGTAAGTATTCTGAAGGAAGTTCGAAATATGGATATACATCACTAAAACATTTAAAAACATATTTATCATTGAATCTTCAAAAATATATTTCAACATTGAATCTTCTAGGCGGGTGATCCAGACGCAAGTTCAGAAGAGAACGGTCGTCCCCAAATGAAGGATTCCGCTGGGTTCTTTGCAAGTCTTCTGATGTCTCTTCTTGGAGAGATGTCCAAGAGTAGTTCTGGAGGCAGTTCACATCCGTGGAAGAGATCTTTGGAACCAAATCATATTAAAAAATTCTTAGATTAAATACTAATATAAATTAATTTACATTAATTTTCTTCAGCCTTTATAATCTGAGTGTTGTTAAGAATTAGAACCCAAATATTTAGTAGTAGCACGGATTATTTAAATAAAAAAATAAAACAACCACGAATATGAAATGTATTTTATTTCCATTTAGAATATAATTATGACAATTCATCACGTGGTTATTGATAACACTGCAATTATCTTATTAAATTGAACTTTATTTTTCAGGGCGGGCAGGCTACCGCTGCAAATGCACCATCGCCATTCTGGACTCTCAAACTGGATATATTAAGAGCATTTGTACAATTCACAACCAGTATATTGGGGCTTGCATCTTCGACATCTGCTCAGGCTTCTCATTAAAATTAGTGCCATTTGACAATAAAGTAATACGTTGAAATTAGTACATTTTCATTTAATCGTTATATTCTCTTTTCAGATACCCGTTGAACGGTTAATTCAGTTATCTGCAAAATATTATCATACTTATACATATACACATACTTGTTACAACTCGTGCAGGCTATATAGTATACAAATATATCTACCCAAATACAATTTAAAGTTTATTACTAGGCAGAAAAAGTATAAGGGATACAGTTTTAAAATTATATTTTGAATTTATTAAATCATTCATTGAAGAAGAAGACTCTATGACATTTTTTAGGATTACACCTAACTCGACACTCGTTATAACTCCACCTGCACCTCCCGTATCTGAAAACTTACGTTAACTGCGGGTGGAGTGGACAACGCATAAAGCACAGTGTCCGCAACGTCACTTGGCTCCAACATTGGCAAATCTATTTCGACACCATCTCTTTGAGCCATTTTGGTCCTCACTAGTCCAGGAGATATGCCCTAAAATAATAACGGGTTTAGTCTCGAATTATGTGTGTTATTGGTAAATTAAGTAAGTAAGTTTATTATTTTTCAAAACGTTTTTTGTTTAAACAAGTTGTAGACATAGTCGATATGAAATGATAAAAAGTGTCTAGTAAAGAAACTTATTAAGTCGCCTTTTTTATAAATAATAATTGGATGTTGAATAAAAGCCATTTGTGTTTCAGTGCACATTTTTATAAATTGTTTAATTCGTTAAGTTACCGTGACTTTAATGCTGCTACCAAACTGAGCTAACTCGTTCAGAAGTGATTTTGTGAACGCCGTGACTGCGTGCTTGCTCGCTGAATATACGTTAATATTGGGCAGGAAGGGAATGTAATGACCGGCTACGCTGAAAAGTTATAATTTTTTTTCTTTTTAATTTAGTTAGGAATCTTTTTTAAATTAAATTTTGATCTAAGAAAATGTCAGGTATAAAGCCGAAGCCGCTAGAGTTGATAGCAACTCTACCTTTGACTCTTCATAAATATATGTATCAGTGCAGTTATTACATCTATTATTGGCATACGAGAATATTATGTCATGAACTTTTGTCTAATATAATATATTATAATTTTAAATGTATCGAACACTTTACCACGGAAAGACAAGCCTATCATTTGTCTACTTTTACAAATTATTTAAGTAAAGATAGAGCTGGTTACTTCTAGCTCTATCTTTTCTAAAAATAGCTAAATACAGAACAAATATTAACAATACTTCTTTTTTTACCTCAGTAAATCAGTTCTATCAATTTTCTAATAACGATTTTTCAAATACCTTTACTTCTTACCTGTTGATATTTACAATGTGGCCATTAAAGTTCTGCTTCTTCATAGAAGCGACTGCGTGTCGAGTGCACAGGATCATTCCCTTCACATTCACGTCCAGTGTCGATATCACTTCGTCATTGCTCATCGGAGAATCGCCAACATCTTTAGTTTTTAATGCAATGAATCAAACTCTATTTATGTTAACCTATACAATAATCAACTATAAATCGCTTTATAGTAATGACCCTTTAAATAAGAGATCCAAATTGGGCAATCATGCACCACATACCTACTTATCTGAACGTGTTAGTTGTTACGATTTATTAACTACAAATACAAACACAATAACATAACTACAATATATATTTATTATACAGTTAGCTGACCCGGCGAATTTCGAATCGCAATAGAATATTTAATTGACACATTTATCTTGCTGTTCTTACCTTTTATAATCTCCCTGGACTATTATAAATGCATCAAAACAAAAATTTTTCATGCCATTCTCGCGCTAAAGCGACACTAACGAACAGATTGATTTTGTTATTAATTATAACTATTATACAATAAACTAATCGTCTCACCTGTTATGTGAGCGGGGTAAATAACACCAGCATTATTAACGAGAACGTGAATTCCGGCGAAATTCTCTTCAATGGACTGGAAAGCCATCGCGATTTCTTCAGATTTTGCAATATCGCATTTTAGAGATGTTATATTGCCATCGCCCGTTACTTTTGCTTGTAGTTGCTGAAGATTTAGTATGTAAACTATGAGTTAAAATGAACAGATATTTATAAAATAAAATCAGTGATAAAATCGAAAATTTCCTTGTAATTCCATCAAAAACACAACGTATGTTGTTAAGGATTGCGTTCTAGTTGATAGCTCGCATTCAACTTTCTAGCTAACATACGCCCATTGGAAACCTACTTTGAAATCTAGAATAATGTAAATCTACGCGAACAATAATTCACACTGAACATAATATATATGTTCATAATTTGCGTTATTGTTCTTCTGGTTATAACCATTGGGCTTTTATTATTATATATTTCTTTAATTGATATGTACATAACCAGATTATAGAATTCATGCATTTTTCTTTGTTACGCATAACATATTTATTGCACTCACATCAACTAAATGATCACTTCTCGCCAAACCCACAACTCGGAAGCCAGCATCAGCCAGCTTTACAGAGATTGCGGCCCCGATCCCACTGCTGGCGCCAGTCACCACTGCCGTCTTTCCTGACCACCGCTCCATAACTAACCTTGTATAATTGCATACTAGTAGCTTTGACAGTTACTGTGATGTTGTTATCTAAAGCTATTTATTATTCTCATGAATTACCTGTTGCATTTTTAATTGTTTAAGATTTTTCGATATCTATATACAGTAACAATTTATATTATAATTTATATGTAGTTTAATCAGAATAAGATATTGCTTCTATTCTTTTAAAAAATCAGCACCTGAAGGATTTAAAAAGGGTTATTGGGGTTAAAGGGTATAAAGGGTTATTAAGGGTATTTGAAAGTTTGAATGAAAGCTTCTTAATTGCAAAACAAAGTTCGCGGGCGGTATATAATGTAATAGATAAAAAAGACTTTAACATGTACGAAAATAGAATAAGGTTTCCCGCTTTCCGAAAAATATGGTCTGTGAATTATGACCAACCTGTAAAAGGGAAAACTTAGTGAGTGATTAAGTACCTACTTTCAAGAATACACGCAAAATAAAGGTTAATAAAAGGAAGTAGTGTCGGTCGAACACGGTTAACACTCTTCAAACATGTTGAGGATAATTAATTTTAATATATTTAACTAACTTTAACATCTTTAACATTGATTTCATACCGTTTTTTCTTATTTATTGGCGTTTTTGCACTCACGTTAAATCGCCGAAATTTTTCTCAATAGCCTTAAAAGTTCGGTTTTGATGAAATTTGGTATACAGACAGGTTATGAGGTGACTTGGGTGATAGGATACTTTTTATCCCGATTAAATGATCCCTTGGGATAAAACAGGAATCTTCATATCTGGACGGAGGCGGGACGAGCATCTAGTTTCACATAATTAAAAAAAAGCACATACAACTCGAACAAAATAAAACACCGTGTTATATTTAAAATTGTATATTTGAAGATAAATGTATGTTAATAGAAAAATCTCCGCACTGCTCAACAAGGCTACAGTATGGTCGACTATATTACAACTACAACTAAACAACACGCTTCACGGATTCTCTGACGCACATAGGAACATTTTCACCTTACGCTAACGTTACTACAGTCTCTGCAGTTAAATTGTTTTAGTCTGAGTAGACATCTGATAAGTTAAGCCACAACAAAACAGATATGACTAAGTTCTCGTATTAGACAATGTGCTATATCAAACTCTTGGATATCGGCGTTTAAATTTAATTAAATGTCTTTAGTTAAAATTAATCTGTATGCAGCCTAACTTTTTTTTTAATATCTAGGCATACATTGTACTATTAAATGACATATAAAATTAAATAATTAACATGCGAACGAAATATGTCGAGCATGTTTAAGTGTTCACTCCAAACTAATAAGGACCATCCCTTACATTTCATTGGTAAATATAGTACATTAAACTTTGATATAATACACGTTATCTGATGCGGCAAGTATTTTGTATTTTTATTGGTTTCACAATAATGAAGACTTCAAACTCAACTTCAAACACTTCGAAACAATTGATAAAGATCTTTAAATCATCCAATGCTTTAAATAATGACATAATAACATCTATTAAATAACTTTAATCTTTAAGTTTATTTTCGATTTCATCCTGTTGTGAGTGAGATATACGATCGATTAGTTAGTATTTATACAAAATATATTCAATAAACAATTTAACTACATAAACCATAGTCCACAAAAGGTATTCCATATATAATATTTAATCTATCACTTATCTAATTTATCAACATGTGCTCTCTATGCAAATACCTTCTGTTAAAACTATTTATTATTCACTTCATACAATATGTACTTGCTGTTAATATTGCTATAGTTACAAATAAATTTATTATTATTGATCTCTTACAAAGGCTATAATAAGTATATATCTGTAAATATCTGACGAGCTCTTACGCTAATTGTATCGAAAAATTAAATTTTTGTTTTGCATACATTTGTATATTGCAATCAGACCCAATAATTTGAATATATAATATAATAAAACATAATAACCTGAAAACCAATACAGGTGGGCATTCACAGCCAATTCATTTGGTACGACGATAAGTGATTTAGGCGAAATGGAGGGAGTCGACATACAAAATTTTTATGACAGTCCTTCGTAGAGGGCGTGGCCTGCGCCATTTTACGCGATGGATTGACTGTGAATGGAACCTTAATACCTTTCACGGGTAAGAAAATCATAAAACTTTATGTTATATAACATAAATATAAATATTTACTAAAATAAATCAATAATAATCTATATCTCTGTATGTAATTAGTATTTTATTACACCCATGGACATATTTAAAGAGACATTGAAAATGTATGCCAGCCTGTCTGTATAATAAAATAATTCAAATTTAAAATGATTCAAAATAGACTGTACTAAGTACATTCATTTAAATCAATTTCTAAACATAATACTTATGATGAGATTTTTTTTTTTGGCAACCCTTATTTCACACCCAAGTGCCAATAGATCCTTGCACCCCTACACTCGTTTAGTAAAGCGTTAGACATTTATGTTTCTCTAAATACGTCTATCTGTGCATCTTGTACACATAGAACAGAAAAAAGAGGTAACAGAAACTGTTCTTGCATGTGTGTGAGTGCACATAGCTAATATTTGTATGTAATGCGCGTGCGCATGGGTCTATTGCTTTTAGTGGAGTTCAGAAGTTAAAACATAGCAACGGCACGCGTTCTAAATATAAATACCGAAGCAGTTCCTTTCTAACCTCTTTTTTCTGTTCTGTGCGTGTAACAACATCGACAATGCATATGGCAATTAACAAAATACGCAATTTAATATTAAGTTAAAAAATTCCCCTTTGATACATAATCTTATAATTCAATTCAATATTGTTATAGAACAAGATTCAATATGTTCAAAACATACAGCCAAATTGTGGTGGTCACTCTAAATCGACACTGGCTAACGTTTCGCAGAATTTTATTGTCATTCATATGTAATTCTTTTTCTTAATATCGCTAGGAAACTGCTTCTCGAAAAAAAAAAAATAGGAGGAAAACAACTGTCAATATTAGTAATTGTTTGCCATATGAATCCCCAAATGCCGCCAAACCTTGTAATACGACTGCTATATATAATATATCCGCTTACTCCAATGTATCACCAATCATTATTCTTATATTTCAAACACAGAGTATTATTATTTACCTACATGATAAGTGCAAAGCGTGATTTTCAGCCTAAATATTTTGTTTTTCTTAATTAATCACTATCACTAATTGTTTATTCACAATCTTCAACACTCCGGTTATTCGCTCCGTTATATAATGCCAAATAAATAATTTAGAAAGAGATCATTTCAAAAAATTCGAACATAGGAAAAATTTGTTAATAAAATTAAGTGTTGAATGCATATATCTTTGAGTTTCAGATAAACAGTGGACATGCTATAATAACTTATTTTTTGGTGATCATTTCAACACTATCATTATAAGTTTTTAGATAATTTTTTATAGCTGTCACATTAAATTGAAAGAGAAAAAAAAATGGGCGTATATTGGCGTTTTTTCTTCGATTCTTAAGATATATTTAATTCTTTGCAAAAATAAATGTATGAGCTACGGTACGCCCTTGTGTGAAGGATCTATATAAAAGCGAAAAACATAAATAGCTTTTATGATAACAACCTTAATGAAACAGATTTATTGACATGATACTGCAATGCGATCCAGTTAAATCGAAAATTAATAATTGACAATACTACTATAATTGGCATATTTCTAAACATAGATAAAAAATAATCGATATACAATTTTTTCGCTTATATATGACCTTTTTTACGACATCCTTACAGATTACGACATCCTTACCTTTTGATATCATTGAATTTTACTGCATATTTACAGTAGCTCAAATAAATATGCAGTGAAAAAGTGCAAAAAAAATAACACAATTTTAAAACCGATAGAATTATTGCACATCTCCGTTTATAAAAATTTTGATCACAAAAAAAAAAAAAATCATCTTTTACGGTGCACGGCACATGTAACCCCCAAATTCATATATACTTCTGTAACACTGTATTATGCGATAAATCTAAATAGAGGGACAATATATAAACATGGTTTCCATGCCACTTCTATTTAATATATTCCGGCAAGTTTCTCTTAAACCTCTGATAATAATATAGTAGAAATAAAACTATACAAAATGCTATATAATAATATACTCTAAGTACATAGCCATTTTCACCGATCCGAGACGACACTGTCCCACTGCCTTTTGTAAATTTCGCGATCCGATATGTTCCCACAAACATCGGGACGACATGTCGTCACGATTCCGTGTAAACGGCCTTTTGTTGCATTCACAAACCGTTTATAGACGTAGCGGGGCGGAGAGACGATTTCCACACTTTTTACATTAACGGATACAGTCTCAACCATAATACTGACTACTCTCCGGCACGAACGCCATCCGATATTGTATAGTCTTTCAACCAGTCACTAAAACTCATTGGAACAAACTTTGCACTTTTAACTTGGTGACGAATTGAGGCTCTTCTTTTATGATTTTCACCTGGAACCAAAAAAAAAACATTATTAAAATATGTTTAATGCTATAAATATCCAATACCGAATATTGCAATTTTTTATGTGAAAATCCCTACCTCTAAAATTAAAGACTTAAAGCGACTTATTAAGCGAGCGTGGTCACGGGGAGTCTCCCTGCTGTAAAGTGTTCGAAGTGTCGGGTAATATAATGAATAAATCGCGTTTCAAATCCGTTTAAAAGTTTTTAATTTCTAAATGTATAATACTCGCGTAAAATCAGACACAAGAAAATACTATAATCCTTACCTCTTCATATTCTGATTGGTCTCCGAGATCGAGTGGATCTTTCATCATCTGTAAAACACGGAGAAGTAAAATATTTACATATCTTATTTAAAATAAAACTGATGATTAGATTAATCTAATCTAATGCTTAACGTATCACAATGATCTTTAAGTAACATAATTGAAAAATTATTGAGTCGCTGCCAATCAGCCTGTTCACAATGACCTTAATTGACCGTATATAAAGATGGTGCGTGTGTGTACAGTGTGAGTGTCACAACTCTAATGCGGCGGCGCGGTGAGGCGAGGGGCCAGGGGCGCGGGGCGTGGGCAGACCACCAGGGTAATGCGTAGCAGGTGCGCGTGTGTGTGTGCGTGCGCGCTCGCATGTGTGTGTGTGTGTGTGCGTGCGCGCTCGCATGTGTGTGTGTGTGTGTGTGTGCGTGCTCGCATGTGTGTGTGTGTGTGTGTGCGCGCGTGTACGTGTGCGTGTGTGTGCGCGCGTGTACGTGTGCGTGTGTGTGTGTGTGTGTGTGTGTGTGTGTGTGTGCGCGGGTGTACCTTCGGCGGGCGGCCGCGCTTGGGCGGGCGGTGCGCGCGCGTGGCGAGCACGCGCAGCTGGTGCGCGCGCAGCAGGTGCTCCGTGTGCTCACGAGGCGACGCCACCACCGCGCCGCACGACGCGAACACGCACTTGAACTGCACCTCTGCGCACGCAATGCGATTGCACACGTTACTTAGAGCCGACACGCTATAGCACTAATAGAGGTGTAGGTAGATGCACACTAATAAAATCATATTCGGGTTGCAATTACACCAACTGCGGCTGGGGAATTCGATTGCGATGCAATTTTGTATGTGTCACACACAAATTGGGCCAGCTCGCATCGGGTAGGTACCAAATCCCCATAGAAAACCAGCGTAAAATAATAATATGTATTTCGTAGGGTGAACGGGCTCATTTCCTTTTCCTCACCCTTCCCAGTCCATTTCGGTTTTCCAGTCAGAAGTCCAGAAAGGATGAACCTTTCTTATCCCGTACCCCTTAAAAATGGGCAGCGCATTCGCAGACGCACTACCTCTGCGAATGTTCATGACCGGTGGTACTCGCTCACCATCAGGCGAACCACCAGTTCCCATGTCCGCCTGTAACACAAGAAAAAGCGCGTGGGGCACGTACGCTCCGGCTCGTCGTCCTCGTGGTGGTGCAGCTGCGCGAGGTGCGCGCGCAGCAGCCGCTCGGTGGGCAGCTTCACGTCGCACAGCGAGCACGCGAAGCGCACGCGCACCGGGCTCTTCAGCGTCGAGTGCGCTTCTCGTCTGAAATTAAAACGCACCATATCATATCAGTCTCCCCGTGACCACGCTCGCTGTAAAGTGTTCGAAACGTCGGGTTAATAATATAATGAATAAATCGCGTTTAAAATCCGTTAAAAAGTTTTTAATTTCTAAACGCACCATATCGTTTAATTTAGCCCACTGGCTAGCTTTCCGACCGCGGCTTCGCTTACGTACGCAATGAAAACCCGCATAGTCAATGAATGAAAGAAATTGCTTTATTGTACAGTATTACAAATAGGAAAAACAAAACATACGTTTTACAAAAAGCCACATCTTCCATTCAAGCATAGTTCCCGCTTCCGCGGGATTTCCGGGTTAAAACCTATGCTATGTTCTTACCATTGCGACCTGAGGGTCTCAAGCTGTGGGACCAAATATAATCTTAATTGTACCAGTACTTTAGGTGTGAAGGAGAAGCAGACGGACAAAATTATTTTCGTATTTATAATATTAGCAAAGGTAGGTATGATGATAGCCTGTAAGTATCATTTTTTAAGAAATCCTCACTAATTAGCATAGCTTTAACCTATAAACCGTCCATATCGAAAATCCCTCGACTCGCTCGCCTAAACATACCTGTGTGCATACATGTGATTCCGCTGGGAGAACCTCTCCCCGCATATGGGACACTGGTACGAGTTCTCCAACGGGCGCCCCGATAGGTGTCGTTTGCGGTGCTGATTGAGATTTGTTACCTGTCCAAATAAACAGAGCAAAAATTATAACTGTCTATTATACGTCATTCCACATTTTTTATGAGCCCTAAAAATTTTTGTTTGGATGTTTGCTACTCTGTTTTGTTTTTGTATAAAATTGCCGAGTGCACTTATATGAAATTTGGTTATGATTGTACATAAGATATATTTCCAATACCAATTCAATTCAAATGAAACCAAGTTGAGTCGTCGCGAAACTAACCGAGTCGAGAGAAAACATAATATAATATGCATAATGAAGTTGTCCATTGGTAGAAAAAACAGTCACGAAAAGTTTATACTTTATGGTAAATAAAGCAACTGGGCGTTGCACGCTAAAGCTGATCGCGGCTCGAGTTACTTCATATATTTTCAGTAAAATTTAAAAAAATATGTCACTTTGATTTGCTTGTAAATTTTTATAGGATGACTAAAGGGGGTAAAATTTGCATTTCGTTTCTGTTAACCATACTACATCTTAAGTCAGGGATGTACCAATCTCGTGGACGATTTCTCGAAGAGTTCCCACGACCTCGGCTAACGTGGTGAGACGGAACACAGTGGAGTTTAGTCGGTAGGTCTACTGCCTATGGCATATAGGCAGTAGGAGTCGGACATAACCCGCGGTCTTTCCTCGAAGGCTGTGGGTATGCATGAGCATTTTCCACTTAAAAAAAAAAAAAAAAAAGGGATGTACCAATCGAGTTTTTATGGTTTCTCTCGTACAACTCTCGTCAACGACATTAGGTCTATATTTCACAACTGATAAAATGTGACCCCCTAACTTAGGTGAATCAGTGTTAATATACAAACCTGCGCATACGCTTTGTCGCATCCAGGCTCCGGACAAACGAAAGGCCTCTCGCCCGTGTGGAGTCGAACGTGATTGTTCAAATTCGTCACCTGTAACAAACCATTACGTATTTAAGGCAACTGAAAACAATTTCAATGCAATGAATCACCTAAATTGTTTCAAATGCCCTTTAACAGTACCCTGTTAAAGGGCATTTGAAACAATTTTGTAGAGAAATTATTCAATACGGATAGAATCAGTTAAGTGTACAAAGTTTGAATTAAATCTGTCTTTTTAAGCGTACCAAAATAGTGTCTTAAGGAATCAGTTACATAAAACATACGAGTGAAGCGAGTTACAAAAAGAAAAATAAAGAGCTAAAAGCTCCTTATAACAAAAGGGAGCTAAGCAATACGCAGTAGTTATCATAGTAAAAAAAAAAACTCATTTTACAAATATTGTCTTTAAACTATACTATACTCACTTGGGTAAAGGCTTTGCCACATTCCTGACATTTATAAGGTCGCTCATTAGTGTGGATACGCAGGTGTGCCCGCAAATTATTTGATTGAGAGAAGGCTGTAAAAACAAAATTTATAATTATTCATATTATAAGAACGAGGAAAATAAATCTTGAACAAATTAGATAATGGTCAAATTTAAATTTTACTCAGTTTACATAAAGAACGTATTATAAATTAAAATAAAATAAATTAAAAACTGATTCGCCTGCAATGAGATGTTTCACCGCGGTAGTAGCAGTATATTCCAATCTCTTACCTAACAAGAGCCGCTTACAAACACAAAATTAATATCATAAAATCCTTTCATTGTGACGTCAAAGAAAGACAAAGAAGCCCGTTTCCTTTTCCGCACCCTTCCCGTCCATTCCTTCTTTCCAGTCATCAATCCTTTCCTAATGCCTTTCCCTTTAAAAGCGGGCAGCGCTCAATAACACACTTTCGCATTCATAATATTATGGGAAGGTTTGTCAATATACAACCGCATAAATTTATATTAACAATTTCTTCTATCCTACTTATATTATAAACGCGCAATTTATAAGTATGTATGGATGTTTGTTACTCTTTCACGCAAAAAAAGCTGATCGTATCCGTAAGAAATTTGGTACAGGGAAAGATTTATAGTATGTATTAGCAGATAGTCTACTTTTTACTGGTGTACAACACGAGTAACACATACATTGAATTCAATTCAAACTCTTGAGCTTAATATTAATAAAAGTAATTTGCATGCTGTTCTGAATGCTTTTTGATGTTGATAGGATTGAATCCCAAAACAAAACCGTAAAATACCCTACTAGTATCAAATTTAAGACTTAAGGGTGTCTTTATTATTTGATCAGACCAGATCATACAGAGTTTTTTGCCGGCTCTTCTCTGTAGAAACTGCGTGACGAACTGGTGTGGAAAATGTTAAAACTGTGTTATGCCGACTCTACAGTGCAAAAAAATAAATGAATGTCTGAGTTTGAGTTTGAGTTTGATGAATACAAACCTTTATTACAGAATGTGCACATGAAACGTCTCTCGGCGCGATGGTTCCGCATGTGATTTTGCAACTGCATATTTTTCTGGAATGACTTTTGACAGACATTACACTGATAATTTCCATAACTTTGATCCTGAAAATAACACCCCCTACATTGCTCTCCCAAAACATTTAATATTCCAGCTTAATTCATTTGAATGTTTCATACGATTTTCAAGATAGCCTAAGTAATAGTCATCAAATCAAATCTTAAAGTTATGTGAAATAAAAATAGATTAAAAACTGCTTTTTGTATTTCTTATAAGGCCTGTAATTTACAAGCTGGGTCTATCTGATTGAGCTTTTTTGAATTTTGAATCCCTTTAAAGCCCTTTAATAAATTTCCTTATGATATTACTTTATTTAATCATATATCATATCAACTGCCTCTGGTTAACGCGTGCGCGTAGAACCCATGGGTTGTGGGTTCGATTTCCTGTAGTGATGCACAAAAAAGCTCAGTCTGACAAGACACAGAAGGCTGATCACCTACTTGTCCATAAAGAAAATTGATCAGTAAAACAGATGTATATCATCTGCCCCATACTCCACTTGGGGAGGGGGGGACATAGGACTTCACACAACTCTTGTAAGTAATACATTAGTTATTAATAATTAATTTATTAGCACTTTATTGGTTTGAATTTTTTTTATGTTGCAAAATCAATTATTAAACATATAATTGTATTGAATGATATAATAATATCATAATCCATACTAGACTATGAATTGCAAAACAAGTTTTACATACTTTAGGAGCTATTTATAAAATATCAGTAAAAAATGACAAAATCCGAAATACACAGACTCAATCAAGATAAGGAAAACAATATATAAAATCAAAGTTAACATCTATAAATAAAATTAACAATGGAGAATTCAAAATAAGATATTACTAAATGCAAATTTTAATCAATTCCTTTTTCATAAATTTTCAAATATCGGAATACATGTCTCTTGTTACTAGTTCTTATCACTAGTATTTACCTCATCATTGTTAGATGATTGCTCTGAAGTTCCCTGATCATTATCTCCAATGGTCACCTCCGGCACAAGCGGCTGGCATTTGAAACAGGCATATACTCCATCCTTACCAGTTTCAAAGAGTTGCTGAAATAAAATCCATATCATTTATTAAGTTATCAAGAGATTGCTTATTTTAATGTAAAGGTGATACAAATGTTTCAGATAGATAAACAAACAATGTTTTAGCTGGTTGGTGCTTATCAAGTTAACTATTAAAACTATATATAGAAATATATAGGAGGAACATGAATATTTGGGTAATTAATGAATGATCAAAAATCAATTGATAAAACTTAAACACCTTTGTTCTTTCTACCCTAATTGGAGTTTCAAAGCTACAGATTATTAAGTGGCTACATCTACAGTATTTTGATTTATTCTTATTGCCAATAAATTAAAGAGGGTTATCATGCACAAAACCGCATAGTTACCAATTCTTATAGAGCACCATGTAGGAGAATTAATGTTAGATACAAAAGTACCCTATTAAAAAAGCATAATATAACATATTGATGCAATAAGGAGATAGTGAGTGATAAATTGTTTTAAACTCAACTGTTTTTTATTTTATATCTTTATATAAAAAAAGCATAAGCATAAGCATATAATTGTGTCAAAAAAATAATTTTTGACACAATTAATTGTACCATAGAAATGACACAATTTTAAAAAAATATATCAAATTTTATATTTATTTCACAAATACATTATGGACTTAGTTGACAAGAATGTTAACATATAATTTATGAAATTATTTGAGTAAACATTTATGTTATTATGTACTCAAATAATTTCATAAATTTTATTAATACTCGTGATAAAAGTAAACTATTTTATTCAGTAACTAATGCAGACAGATAATAGTCTATAAGCTCAAAACTACTAACGTTTTTCGTAATTTCCGATGCCTTTCAGATCGTTAAAATAAAGTCATAATTCTCAAAACCAAGTGATATTGAACGCAGAGAACTAACATTCAGCAATGAAAGAAAAAAAAATAAACACTAAAGTTTTTATGCGGCGCGGAGCCAGACGTAAAAAAAACTGAGCGACGGTCGAGGTAAATAAAAAAAAAATAAGGCGGGCTGGTTTCGAACTAAGTTTTTTTTCTTTAAATTGCTCTAGAACATTATTAAAAGTAATGCTAGCACTATAATCGTGCATGTATAACAGTTTTTGATTAATATCTAGTGGAATTCCGATTTAGTTTTTATTTTTATAACTATCACGCAAGGAAAACAAAAAATATTGACCGCATACGGCACAGCATAAATATCTTATATGCACAAATCTACATACCTCCGCTGGCTTTAAACATATTCCACACTTATCCATTATTGAAATACTTTTTTCCTCTTGAAAAACATAAATACACAATTATTTTTCGATAAAATTTAACACTTTTACAATTTGACGACAAGTCGTCGGAAAAGGGGACAAGCAGATGCGGGGTGGGGCACAGGCAACACCACAGATAATGCCACTGCAAAGTTTGTTATGGTTTAGATTTTAGAATTAATCTAAAACGTTTGAAAGCAGTAGTAATGCTTCAATTATAATTGACGAAAATTTAAAATTAAATAAGCTTTTTAACTGAAATGCATGACTTTTCTCAAGAAATAAATTTTTGCCTTATGAAGTGCAATTTAGTTGTACATGCAATTATTTTTTACTATAAACGGAACGGATTAGCGTTAAAAGTCAGGTGTCGTTGTCGTATCGACAGCTGACATTTAATTTTGAATAACACATTTTAGCCCGTGCATACAAAGTTCAAGTGAATAATTTTCAATAAATTTCCATGTAATAGGATTTTCTTTATTCCTTTATTTACGAGCCATTCGTCGGTTCTTAACGGCAGTCTTACAAACAATATGAATTTCTAACGTGGAATCCAGATTAAAATCATTAAAACTACTTTGTTAGCAATAATCGCATCAAATCATGTCTGAAAAACCTGTGGTAGCAAGTGGGGCTCAACCTATAGTAAAAATAGGGCATTACACATTAGGAGCCACACTTGGAGTTGGAACTTTTGGAAAAGTAAAGATTGGTGAACATCAACTCACAAAACATAAAGTCGCTGTGAAGATCCTAAACAGACAAAAAATAAAGTCCCTCGATGTCGTTGGAAAGATTAGACGAGAGATACAAAATCTTAAGCTCTTCAGACATCCACATATCATTAAATTGTATCAGGTAAAAATACCTTTCTACTCTATAGATCTCTGGCTAGTAATCCTACAATATAGCATGAGACTGTGACCAATGCCTTTGTTACAATTGTCTTTATATAGATAAACTTCCTTTAAAGGACAAGATTAAGAAAAATACTTCCACATTTTGAATTGATGATGTATTTGCATGTCTGCAATATAATTTTTTTTCAGGTAATATCCACCCCAACAGACATTTTTATGATAATGGAATATGTCTCAGGAGGTGAACTGTTTGACTACATTGTGAAAAGAGGTAAACTGCAAGAGCATGAGGCCCGTCGGTTCTTTCAACAGATTATATCAGGAGTTGACTACTGCCATAGACACATGATAGTCCATAGAGATCTGAAGCCAGAGAATTTGTTATTGGATCATAATATGCATGTAAAAATAGCTGACTTTGGTTTATCAAACATGATGATGGATGGAGAGTTTCTGAGAACTTCATGCGGGTCACCAAATTATGCTGCGCCTGAGGTAAGTTATTATATTATAGTACTATTACAGAGGCTTTACACTAATGCTACCTTTGTACTTTCATACATCTTCTTTATTATTTAATATAAATCACTAACTTATAGGATATTTTCCTACTTAATAATATTACTAGAATATAATCTGTTAAATCTCTTAATTATCTCCAGACATAAAATAAAGGCACTAAATTTACATATAAAACATACAATTTTAAGCATGGTGTAATACCTTACACGTAAATACAAATTATATTATTATTTACAGGTTATATCTGGCAAACTGTATGCAGGTCCGGAAGTGGATGTATGGTCATGTGGAGTCATCCTGTATGCCTTACTATGCGGTACACTCCCCTTTGATGATGAACATGTCCCAACCCTGTTTAGAAAGATCAAATCTGGAATATTCCCTATCCCTGAGTATTTGAACAAGAGTGTTGTCAGTCTGCTATGTAATATGATGCAAGTGGATCCTATGAAGCGAGCGACTATAGAAGATGTGAAGAAACACGATTGGTTCCAGAAGGATCTTCCTGAATACCTGTTCCCATCACCTGTGGAGCAGGTATTTATTAACTATGTACGAATAACAGTTTACAACCTTTATACAGTTAAGCAGTGAGGGAAATTTTACTAACATCACAAATATAAAGTAAATAAGGTGTCTGCACACTTCACCATAATAGTGGTTCATGTATTCTTGAAATATGTTTAACTTATTATATTGAGAGGGAAATAAGTAATATTAGTTGTATATTGTGGTGTGGGATAATACTATTTTGTCAATCATAAATCATCAACCCATATTAATATTATTTCAAACTCATAAAAAGAATTATCATTTTTTCTGGCGCGGTTTCACCTGCGTAAGTCCGTATCTCGTAGGAGTGTCGGGATATAAAGTTGCCTAAATGTTATTCCAGTTGTCCAGCTGTCTATGTACCAAATTTCAGTGCAATCAGTTCATTAGTTTTTGCTTGAAAGAGCAACAAACACACACACACCCTAACAAACTTTCGCATTTATAATATTAGGATGAAGTAGGATAGGTTAGTAGGATCAGTAGGATAACACAGCAGTAACCAGACTGTTCCTACATAATAAATATTTTTTATAAAGCTTCGCAATATAAATGTTTTGTAGATCCCAAACATTGGTTCTCATTATTTTTTGCTGCTTTTCTGTTTGTCTCTTTGTGTTGACCTGTTAATCAAGCAAAACCACTGAGCAGATTTTGATATAATTTTGTATGTTGATTAACTAATATGTTCAACTTATAGGCTACATTTTTTATTGGAACAAGGTAAATATAACAGTAATAACTTTTCCTTTTTCAGTTATACTTTCAAACCATATTCTATTCTTTTTCATTGCTATAAAATTATATGTATCGAAAATTTTACTAAAGTAGGCAACAAAAACCATAAAACAATACCATTTAACAGGATAGTGGAGTAATAGACACAGAGGCAATAGCAGAAGTCTGCGATAAGTTTGGAGTGCGGGAGCAAGAGGTGCACAATGCTCTATTGAGCGGAGACCCTCATGATCAACTGGCGATTGCGTACCATCTCATCATTGATAACAAACGCATGGCAGACGAAGCTGCGAGGGCTGAAATCAAAGATTTCTATGTAGCTAGTGAGTTCTTTATTAATGTGACTTTTGATACGAGTATATAAACTTATTTAGATACTAGCGGTCCGCCTCCGTTTCGCCCGTGGTACATATGTAGCTTAAAGCCTTCCTCAATAAATGGGCTATCTAACACTGAAAGAATTTTTCAAATCGGACCAGTAGTTCCTGAGATTAGTGTGTTCAAGCAAACAAACAAACATGCTCTTCAGTTTTATAATATTGGTATAGATTTGTTCTATGGATGTCAATTTTAAGTCGCAGTAACAAAAAATAGTTTAGGTTGCATATTAGGCAGGGTCCTCGTGCTTTTCAAAGTTTGTAACAAAAGCAAATAGGCATTATTATTGACATAAATTATGTGTATGATTAAACATATAATTGTATGTTTATAAAATAAATAATTACTGTTCCCTTATTTCTCATAACTACCATTCATAATGCAACTTACTAACTTTTAAATAACAAGAAAAAAATTGCAGACAGTTCGCCGCCCGCGGCTGTAACAGAAACGCACCGTCCTCACCCGGAACGGATAGCCCCGTTGCGAGATAAGTCGTCACCGGCCGCTCAGCCTGCCGCCGACAAACAACGCGGCACGCCTGTCAAACGGTCAGTAGTAGTAGTAGTAGTAGTAGTAGTAGTAGTAGTAGTAGTAGTAGTAGTAGTAGTAGTATTAGTAGTACTAGTAGTAGTCGTAGTATTAGTAGTAGTAGTAGTAGTATTAGTAGTAGTAGTAGTAGTAGTAATTACTGAAGTAATATTAGTAGTAATTGCAGTAACAGTCTACGCCTTGTTTCCGTTCGGGAAAATCTTAAAAATGCCTTGAATAGTTTATGTGTTTATCTTCTAGCACCCAAATAAACAACAAATTCTCGTTCAGCTTCATAACATAAATTTTATAGCTATTCCATACAGTTAAGCTTGTTAAGCTTTTACGTTCGAACCTGTGGGGACTGAGAGATGCCCATCCTACGGCTTTATTAAATATAATGACTGTGGTATAAAGCTAATTGATAATATGCAAACAAACTGCTCATCCAGGATCCACCTTTAAGGTTTTCTTTTTATTCGACCTTTTCTTATGATTGCAATAATTAATTTGTATATTCCAGAGCTAAGTGGCATTTGGGCATCCGATCTCAGAGCAAGCCCAATGATATTATGTTGGAAGTGTTCCGAGCTATGAAAGCTTTGGATTACGAGTGGAAAGTTATCAATCCATACCATGTCAGGTCAGTATTCAATTTAATAAAAAATAAATAAATAAGCTTGTACCCAAACTTAAATTATTAACTTGTATTAGTATAAAATATATAATTTAGATGTTTATTATAATTTAAAATAACTACGCAATTTTTCTTATACCAGGGTGCGCACCCTCAACAAAATGACGCAGAAGTATGTTAAGATGTCCCTCCAACTCTACCAAGTGGATTACAAATCTTACCTCCTCGACTTCAAGTCCCTCTCAGGAGAAAAGGAGGACCCAGAGGATGAAACAGCCTCCCCTCTCGCCCAAACCCCCGTCACCCCCCTCCCTTCCCCCATGCAAACACAGGGTCACCACACTATGGAGTTTTTCGAAATGTGCGCAGCCCTTATTATACAATTGGCTCGATAGATTCCATCTTGAAATCTTTTCCATAATACGAAATTATCTATAATATAACATTAAACTAACATTGATTTATTACTACGTTAGGTGAAGCATACGAAAATGCGTGGATAGTGACATATTCGGATCATGTTGTCAAAATTTGTATTGTGCAATAACTAATTAGTAGGCTTAATATACTACATGAATTGCAATGGTGTCTTCATGAGACAATTCTCAGTGTTGCCTACGGAAATATTCGCAGATATTTAGTTATGGTATTCGATTCACATCTCTAGTGTTTTTTTAATGGTATACCATTGATCAAAACTATTTAAGCCATTCTGGCATGAAACAATTTGCAACATTGAGGCATTTTTAATGAACGGATTTAAGGTCGAGGCTAGTTTTCAAGCATTCATGCACCTATGAAATGAAATGAAATTCTTTATTGCTTTTAAAAACAAAAGAAAGAAAAGCTGAACAACATTAAATAAGCAAAAGGCGGCCTTATCGCTAGGTAGCGATCTCTACTAGGCAACCCTTAAAGTAAAAGGAAAAAAAAAGAATATATAAAATAGAAGGTGAGCAAAAATAAGGCAATTTAGAAAAATTTGGTGATAGTATTTAAATACATACATATTATATACATACAGACATACACACATACGTACATAATTAACATATAAGTATACACCTACTGTAGTAGTAAAACAATGTTAAGTTAGCTATATTTCATATGTGCAATGAAATAATATTGTCGCTCTGCCAAACTCGTTTTGGTTATTCAATTTTGATTTCGAAAATTGGCGCCGTAATTATAAACCTGGACGGAAAAGAGGACATGGCATAAGTGTTACGAGCGATTTGTCAAAACGCTTTAAACTATTGGATCCATGATCATATGTCATAATATAATTAATGCTATGCTTGCTAAATCATTATATTTAAAACAATTTGAAGTTACGACTAACCAGGAACTTTGTGAAATTCGCCAATTTTAAAACATAAAACCAACCGATATAAGATGGAATGTTTATTGTGAATATAATTAATATCGTGAAGAAATGGGACCGCACATATTGTCTTCCTTAGATAAATGGGGTCCTTTAGAGTAAGAATACTCGTAAATTATAAAATTACAAAAAAAAATACATATTCTAAAAATCTTCTTAACATATAAAAATATATTTCTAGACTATTAAGAACTCTTCCTCTTGCAGTATCTCTTGCTAACATTCAACAAAATACATCGACGGGATTACTAAGTATTATAATATTGGCTGCGATTCTGTTGTTATTATCAAATTAGGTGTAAAGACTAGAAGTTTTAGATTTACCATTGTTTTGAATTTGGGACGATATGCCGTCATACGATGTGGGTAGATGTAGCGATTTCATAAATATGTGTGTACAAGTTTTAAAATATTAAAAATGGTAAATATATGCGCGCAATAATATTACAAAACGGATTATATGCGCATGCGGACTCAAGAAACTTCTGTGACAGCTTAGAGAATTTTTAAAATTTCATCTATCTTACTACCACAGTCCATGAAATACAGTTAGGTGACCGACGGACAGACGGACGGACTGCGGACTCTTGGTAATGGGGTCTCGTTTTTACCATTTAGGTCCGGAAACCTAAAAATAACGATTCTTAAGAGTAATTGATAAGATACGATATCGCTTCCAAAATGTCTTAAGCTTCGACAGCAGACTCACAGCCATCCTTTAAATAACATAATATTTTAGTGCACAGGTTCCGTATACTTAACCAAAGAAACTAGAAGTGCCTTTTAATCATAGCTAGTAGAAGTAGATACTAGTGATTTTAGCTTATCACCGTTATCATTACTAATTACTAGGTTTGTAATGCAGAATTGAGATATTTGTGTATTGAGCCGCTTTTGATATAGGACAGGTTGGGCATTGGTTCCAGAATCATAGGCGATGGTTCCAATTTTATGGGATTAATATGCTTTATAAATATTTTTCCCCGACTTACTTGAGAATGGAGTATTTAATAACGTTTCAATGTGGCATAGAATTGAATTAAGAAATGGTGGTTAAAGCTTCATTCGCAAATACAACACGATGACGTACTCTGCAGTGTATATTTTATCTTATTACTTTCCCATTTTAGAATGTATCTAGTCACATTTTGAAAAGCGGATTATACACAATTTATCTCGGTTTAAAAAAAAATAGATATGTTACTAATTAATAATTCATGGTGATGGTTATGATAAATTAATCAACCTACAACGCGGTTTGACCGCCTCCTTGGTACAGTGGTTAACGCGTGAGCTTAGAACCGAGGGGTCCTGGGTTCGATTCCCGGTGGGGACGCACAAAAAAAAAAATGTCTCGGTCTGGCAGGACACAGAAGGCTGATCACCTACTTGTCCATAAAGAAAATCGATCAGTGAAACAGATGTATATCATCTGCCCCATACCCCACTAGGGGACACGGGACTTCACTTTTTTACAACGCGGTTTAAAATAATGTATTAAAAGGGTTATTGTATAAAAGTAACTATGTATGTGAAAGCTGCAAATTATTTTATGAATATTATATATTTTGTGTTGTTTTAAACCGTCTCGATAAACAATTCGCATGAGGTTACTGCAAACCAATTTTGTCTTTATTGTGTTATTGGACTTACCGAAATTATCTTTTTAAATTTAATTCAATTAACTCTCATAACTGTATATATAATTAATCCAGTAATAAAGTTTTGTATTTGTTTGACAATTGCCTCAGATATCTCGGCCCCCAATTATATTTATTGTATATGCTAACGATATATTGCATGCAATAATGCATTTTATCGGAAATTATGTCCAATAAACGATTATAATCAAGTCATAAAACAAATATTTTGGTTTGTAGTAAGGTCAGCGCTCACATTGTTGCGAGTTATAGCTATTATGCTGGGTCAGTATTATTAACAATACATAGAATGTAGATCGTTTTACTAACATATTGAAATGTAAATATATAATGCGAAAGATTACTTAAAATTTCAGTTTAAAGTATAATAAAATTGTTAAAATCTCAGAGGAAGTTTCATTTAATAAAAAGAGTCATAACAGAATACTGTAATTTATTAGATCTAGAAATTATATTAACGTAACTAAAATTTCAATTGAGGACTCAGTTTACCTCTAGCATCTATCAAAGAGATTTTATAAAATAAATAATGACTTAGGTGAAAATGAATGTTTTTGCTTTTTTTTTTTAATGAGATGCTATTTTTTTTCTTTTTATTCAGCACAAAATAGTAAGCACTATCTAAGTGTCATGTTTTTCGAGCCGTTTTTTTATTTATTTAAATTGACTGTCCACACATAAAACTATATGATACCTTACATTTTCAAATAATTTTCATAAAACAGAAGAAAATAACCGCCATTATGTGACTTTAATGTTTTGATATTTCACATATAAATCATCTTTAGGTTATCTATGTGTGGAACGGTCAACGGTCATTGGTAAATTGCAGCTAAGTTTTATCGTTTAGGCGGCAGAAGATGGCGCCACTGGCGCACCTTCATCCGGTTTGCTCTCCAACGAAAAAGGCGGTATTCGACAATCGAATGTATATCCATCTTCGCGTTCCATTCTGAATGTTCCCCTGAAATATTAAATTTGAATAAGTATCAACGTGTGTCGGACAAAATTACTTCGCAATGGGGACAAGGTAAGATCATATTCTGTATTTATTACTACTTAAAGAGCGGTTACAAAGTAAATAGAGGTAATGTAGAGAATTTTGTTAAGTAAGTTTAAACAACATTTGATCAAATTTGCTTCGTTTTTTTTGGCTCAACTCTCGTAGTTCCTATCCTGTTCGAGACGATTTTTAGTCTCGTTCGTACATATATCCGCAGTTCGCCGCAGACTGCTGTACTGAAAGGCGGACGGGGCTTAATTATTATTTTTTTAAGCTATAATTCCCTACCATATGCGCTCGCTGGATGCCTACAGCCTGACATGGCTAACCTCATTTTACCTCATACCTTATTTTTTCTCTAATATATATATATATATATATATTTTTACTTCTTTTTTGTATATCCTTTTTGTGGGATTCCTTACCACATGTGGCCGCTGGGCGCCTGCAGGCTGACGTGGCTGCTGTACTGGAAGGCGGGCGCGTGGCGCGCGAGCAGCGGCTCCTGGCCGACCACGCCGCGGCCGCGCACCGTCTCCAGCGTGCCGCTCAGCGAGAAGATGCGCCAGTGCCGCTCGCGCAGCTGCACCGCTTGCGGCCCCAGGTTCTCGAGGCGGATGCAGTACCGCCACTAGTGTGCATTGCCAATTTACTTTTCGGTAGATTTATTATTTGATGGGTAATGCATTCTGAATGTTGGGTGATTTTTGTGATTTTTTTATGTCATAGCGAACAACTTGAGCTGGTGGTTCGCCAGATGGTAAGCGATCACCACCGCCCACGAACATTCACGTAGTAGTGCTTGCGAATGCATTGCCCGCTTTAAGGAGTAAGGATAAGGGATGGATTGACGAAGGCGATTGGGAAGAAGGAATGGACTGGGAAGGGTAATGAAAAGGAAACGGGCCTGTGAATTCCACTTCAGAAAATCGTATAGATGCTTAAAAGGTGCTTAATTTTAAAATGTTCAAAATTTTGTAGAGGTGTATTATTGTAAGATACATAGTAAATTTGTAATGTATTTATGGTGAATTTTCTTTAAAACGGTATGAATAAATAATAATTTACCCAATAAACCGCCGAGTTCTGCGACTCCCGGCTGCCCATGTAGAATGGTATGACGGTGACTCTCACACCTTCGGTGGTCTCGCGGTGCACGTCGCTCAGCTCGAGCCACGGGTGGTTCTTCTTCTGCCACGCGCGAAGTGTCTCTTGCGCGATGAAGGGAGGGTCTAGAATGTTATGAGCAATTGACGACATTTCAAATTTTTGAGCTGATTGTTTCTTTTTTTATTTTAATCAAAACTAGATAAAAAATCGTAGTACAAATATTTTTGGTTTTTCGAAATATTGACGCTTTTATTGATCTTTATTCATTTCATCTATTTACTCTTTAAATATGCGATAAAAAATTACATATTTCTTTGGTAACAATACATTTATCTTTCATCGTCTTTAAAAATAATGTTGCGATTTCACCCGCGTGAATGAGCTTTAAATCCCAATATTCCCGTGGGAATATTAGAATAAATAGTAGCCTAACGGGGATAACTTCCCGTCAAAATTGTTCCAGCCGTTCCAAAGATTAGCCGGAACAAAAAAAATATACAGACAGACAAAAATTGTAAAATTCTTTGGTACATGTATCTCGTATACATCCATGTTTATGAAGTAAATAGCAGTTATTTTAATATTACAAACAGACATTCGATTGCTGAGATGGGATCACGGGTGGCCGAGAGGTTAAGCTTGCTATGTATTAAACTTTTTATTAATACACATCTAAATATAATTTAATTAATGCGGCGCCTGCATAGAGCCAAATCCATTTTCCTCTTATATGTCATAACTAAGAACAACAAGGTCATTCTAGAGGGTACTCGAGTTTGAACACCTCCCTATGACAAGACAATTAAACAATGAAGTATTTGCACAAATAAGAAAAATTTTATATGTATTTTATCTCCTCTTCCATACTAATTATATAATGTTACTTAATTTGTTTGTTTGAACGCGCTAAGCTCAGGTACTACTGGAACGATTTTAAATATTCTTGAACCGATGGATATGTAAGTGATCCGTAATTGGCTCAAGTCCCTAAAGCTATACATGTACCACGGACGAAGCCGGGGCGGACCGCTATATTGTAACATATGTACAGTTGACTTTCATAACTATAGTGGAAATCTTGGCAACTATGCAATGCGAGTGCCAATTTTACTAACATATTGGACTATGCCCATTTAATTATATGCATGGAGGTTTTCTCTCAAATCAAAATGTTTGGACGCAAATTTACGTCTAGTTAAGATGTCTACATATTTTTTAGTATAATGGTACCTGACCTCGAATATGAATTATTTCAATATTAACAGCAATCCTAATAAGATGATGCAGGGCTAGCTTGTTACTAATTAAGACTCAATACGTACACACGTTTATTAGGATGTGTTCACATTGGCAAGCTAAATAATTAAATATCGTTTACGATATTTCTTTAAATCTTTTAAATGATAAGGGTGGATGCTGAGTTATAACAGAATATTCATCATACTGGCCGACCCGGCCAACGCAGTTCTGCCTTATATGCCGATGCTCAGATCAACCTAATTTGCATAAAAAATTTCATGAGAATTTCATGCAATTCGGGTGAGTGTGGTTAATAACATTGTTTCACGAGAATTTCATATATATAGAGATGTTGGATGGGCTTAAGAAATAGACAATTCGAGGCTTTGGATTTCCGGGATAAAAACAATCATACGCCCTTTACTTTGTACAAATCTTCCTAAATAATAAGTGGAATAAGTCCACTTGTGACCACACCCTGTGATTGTAACGTCTAGTTCCCACAGCCTCACCTTATAAGGTACTAACCTTTATCAGGGTTGTGCATTAAAAACTTGTCAAACAGCTCATGTTGTAGTGGCACCCGCTCCACGGAAGCGTAAGGTATAATATCATCGTGAGCTACGTAATCCAAGCCTGGTATCGCGTACAAGCTACGGCTCGACTCCTGATTGCCGAGGAATGTCACCGCTTCGGTTTGAGCACGCTGGAATAAAAATGTGCTACATGTTTCATCTTCCACGTTTAAGATCACTGCCGACTGTTATGGGTCAGAGTAAAGATCGTGTATAGTTATCCGTAATTAGGTTGATATTATTTTCTTGTGTTTGATTTTATGCGAGTATTATACATTTAGAAATTAAAAACTTTTTAACGGATTTTAAACGCGATTTATTCATTATATTATTAACCCGACGTTTCGAACACTATGTTGATATTAATTTGTTCAAAAGATATATGAAAAGACATCTAAAAGGTAAACATGATCCGTTCTAGATGACGATTGTCATTTTTTTATCAGGCGTAGCAATGGCCACAAACTTTCCTAATCCTGAATATAAAAAAAAAGTTAAAAGAAAGACATGTTTACATATCAGATATAGAGAGTATTAAAAGAGCCTGAAATAAAATTCATTTCTGCGTGCTCTTGTGAGGTTATCTCGCGGGGCATCAGTCTTATGTACTCTACCAAAATATATGTTTTTCTTAGACTCTGGTGTAAAAAGATGGACATACCATGAAATCAAAGCGAAAACACGTCAATAGTTTAAGTATCTGTAACTAATTCCATTTATCTTACTTTCAAGAATAATTACGATCTCTAATAGGCTTTGATCAGTTTCTAAAATATTAAATTACTTATACACTTTTCTTAATTACAAAATGTTATACTAAAAATATACTAATTACACTTAATTAAGTTTCTTATAGCTACCTGTAAATAAAACCTAACTCAACTTATATCAAATGTATATATATGTTAGCATATTTGATATGATGGTGTATAAATAGTGGAATGTTATGATAACAAACATTAGCAATATGATGATAACATTTTCAGAGAAATTTAACATTGTATAAAAATACTTTATCACAATATATTTAATCAGTAATACACTGCATTTTCAACATTATTTAAATGTACAGTAACAAAGCATATTATTTTTATCTCAAGAATTACTTAAAAATCCACAACATACACTTAACTCTATATTATTTTTTTTTGTTAAAAATAAGAAACAAAATTTAAAAAGTCCTTTTGATAGAAACTAATTTAGTCATCGACTATCTTTCTCATCTCTACCTCTATACTTATATTCATTTTTAAATTAAAAGCAAATGGCCAGATAGCGATCTGCAATTTAAAACATGAAGGACAAACTAAAACAAAATTAAATAAGCTTAAACAATATTGTTACCTTGATAGGTCTCAGACTCTTTTGAAAAGGTTAGCTGTGAATGTATTACTTATATTATTATATTATGTATGAGGAATTGAAAATTCTGCACTTGTGAATGTTTTTAATTTTATTTGTTATTACTGTATTATAACAATGAATTGCACAATGATTTATGTCAAATATTAACTGTATTAATTCTTAAACACAAACAATTAGTTTTGTTAATACATTATAAAAACCGCAAACAATGATACATTTATAATTGTAAATTATTGTGTACCTTCTTCTTCCATTCTGGTCTCATGTCGATTGTGGTTTGCACAGTCAAAAATAAAGCATCCTTATTTAGTATACATTTGAACTAATTCCATGAGAAAACTTTAAGACATATAGTGAAGGAACTGATTACTGAAGGAACTGATTACTGATATTCATTTCTATTAAGATAGTGGTGTCAAATAATAGTATTTAAACACTAATTTTAAGTTTTATAAAACTTAAAATTAGAAACTTAGAGTGGCATAAGATATACATATGTTAGTTTTCAATTGTAACTTTATTATTCACAAAAAAAAAATCTTACATTAATTTAATTAAATAATTCACTGTGTTACTCCATACAGTTTTCTATTATAGCATTATCGTATTAAAACTGAAGTTAGGTAGATTTAAATAAGTTAAATATGGAACATAAAGATATTTTATTTGCTAAAAAAAAAGATTTCACAATAATAGGTAGTTTGAAAAACAATAAAAGCATAATGTGCAAATGGCAGATTGGAAAGTAGAAGTATTGTAGATTAAAGATTTATGAAGGAACATAATCTATGTATGGTAAGAATATAAGGGAAGTTTTATGATAGCTATTTATTAAATAAATACTTACTATGTATGGTGCATCTCTTGTATCTATTAAGACTTGGTAAAAAGTATGAGTTCTGCCCTTTACTTCCTTGCCAACATTAGATAAAGTATCTCCAGACGCATCGCCTGCAGCTGTAGGATCTGAGTTTTCCTTTTTATTTATTGCGTCTCTATCGTATACTCTTGCTAGCCATGGAAATAATATAACTCCTCGATAACCGAATACTTTGTGTAAAATGAGTTGACCCGTTTCATATTTACCAGTAGTTTTGGGAGCTTCTAATTTACCTACTTCAGCTAGTCTAGAAATTATGACAAAAATATATTTTTATTTAGAGGTTAAGGTATATCATAAAATCATTGCCAATAACACAACATTGAAGACGGCATACTTACCTAGTATAATTAGCTACATGGGTTAGTATAATTCTCGTTGCTGTCAACCTTAACGAATTTGCTGGCACAAATCTTCGTAATATCTCCATTTTATCATTGTAAAAATTAATGTTTTTTGGTCGTCGTTGTTTTTGCTTTTTACTTGACAGTGACAACTATTAGATAATTGACAATATGTCAAAAGCATGCAGACAAGTAACTGACGTTCCTTCGAGTGTGCTGCCTATATTGAAATTTATAATGTTCAGAAACTTGATAACTAAATTAATTAAATGCTTTTACACGCTATCACATTTTAAAAATAATCGAGTTAACGATACTGGATGAAATAACTTTTTTTTACCTAAAATATTTTCAAGAACCGGTTTAAAAAATTTTCAATGACACCATTCTGCATTCTTAGATATTATAAGCAAATTGAACTTTCAACCGCCTTCAAATCAAAGGAGGTTCTCATTCGACTTTTTTTTTCGTGTGAACCAATTGTGAAGATTTTTTTTTTGTAATGCGTCCGCCGTGTGGTCACTTAAATTTGTTTTTCTACTTCAGTCATTTGATGGCGATTAGTTTTTTGATAAAAATAATTATTTTGTATTCAAATGCCATATTTTTTGTAATTGGGCTATGTAGTGCAGTAGAACACTATATATTCCGTAAGTCAAACACATAAAATAAAATGTTTTTCCTCACTACTATGGTTGTATTTCGTAAAACACTTTACCGAGAATACCATCTCTTTGAAAAACTATCAATAAAAATTAAAACATTACGACATTGTTTATGAAAAAATACGAAATTCGTAGGTTTTTCCGCTGATGGAATACGCGCCATTAATTTAAATTTTGATTTTGACAAAGTAATGCAGTGGTCATTGACCTTTGGATCATATGTTGGTATTGCTATTGGGCAAGGTTCAACATTTCAAACTTTGAAACTTCAAAAGTTACGTGTTTTTTTATTTGTTTATTTCCACTTGCAACAGTTTTATTTTCTAAATAAAAGAAAATGATAAGGTTACTGACAAAATCCCTAAAAGGATTAGGTGAGGATGTAAACGTGATGGTAATTTTAAAGAAAGATCAAAGAGTATCAATAATGAGACTAAATTATTTACAGGACAAATACCTCCAAAGAGATCAATTGCATCCCTTGCAGCACTGCCAGACACATACCAAATGTTGTATAAAACTTGCCGGGATTTCGCCGAGCAGGAATTGAAGCCAAATGCTGCCAAATTTGATAGAGAACATTTGTATCCAGGAGATGCTATTAAAAAAATGGGAGAACTAGGTCTTATGGCTATAGCGACCCCTGAAGATCTTGGAGGGTCTGGACTGGACTATCTAGCATATGCAATTGCTCTTGAAGAGATATCCCGTGGTTGTGCATCAGCTGGTGTAATAATGTCAGTAAACAATTCCCTATACCTTGGTCCATTGATACATTGGGGCACTGAGAAACAAAAGAAGGAATTCGTAACACCTTTTTGTACGGGTTTGTTCTTTAAAGTAATTTTACTTTATTACACATCTTTAAGATATGTTAAAAACAAAATAGTAAAGAAAAGATTATTACCAAGTGATGGAGTGCGCTAAGTACATATCCACAACAGTGCTAATTATATAATCTTTGACTTTATATATAATTAATATTTTATTACACAAAATATAAATTATTTTGATATTTATTTATTTTTAAGTTTTGTTTACACAAACATCATAAAGTCATCTTTATACTTTGATAAAATAACTTTGTTACCTGATAACTTTTTATTGAGTGAACCTATTTTGATGATTCTTTTTTTATTTATAAGCTGTTGCTTCTCATGTGGTTCCATTTTCTATTGGTCTATTTCTGAAAATTTAAGTAATTATTAATAATTTACTTAATTACTATTTCCAACAATATAATCACATATCATATACAAAAGGTAGATATATAATACATCCTACTATTTATTATATCATTTTATTATCCTACTAATCCTATCCTACTAATATTATAAATGCAAATGTTTGTAAGGATGTGTGTGTGTTTGTTGCTCTTTCATGCAAAAACTACTGGACCGATTGCGATGAAATATGGTATCTAGATAGCTGGACAACTGGAATAACATACAGGCTGATATTCCGATGGGTTGCGGACTTACGTTGCTGGTGAAACTGTGGGGCGCAGCTAGTTTCAAATAAATGTATTTGCCTTACAGGAGATATTGTTGGCTGCTTTGCTCTGTCAGAACCAGGAAATGGTTCCGATGCAGGGGCTGCTTCAACCACCGCTAAAGACTCTGGCGACAAATGGACTTTAAATGGCACAAAATGCTGGATAACAAATGGATATGAGAGCAAAGCATCTGTTGTATTCGCCACTACAGATAAGAGTCTGAAACATAAAGGCATATCTGCATTTATAGTTCCGAAACCAATTAAAGGCTTGGAGTTAGGAAAGAAAGAAGATAAACTTGGTATAAGGGGTTCGTCAACTTGTTCATTGATATTTGAAGACTGCGTCATTCCTAAAGAGAACATATTGGGAGATCCAGGGATGGGTTTCAAAATTGCTATGATGACCCTTGATGCTGGCAGAATTGGGATTGCAGCTCAGGCTCTGGGAATAGCCCAGGTAAAGTAAAACAGATAATTCCTTAGAACTTATAGATTTAATAAGAATTAAACAATATTATTATTTATTATTGTGAAACTATGTACATACAACATCCAATTTCAGAATGCATTTGAATTACAATTGCCATTGTATAATTAGTTAGTAGTGGATACTGGATATCTTTCAAAATTACTCTAATACTAGACTTCACGCAAAATAAGCTCATTAAATCAATTAGGATAAACATGTCCTTATTTATTCTTCGTTTTATACTGAAATAGACTTATTTTATAATTTCAGGCGTCATTGGACGTAGCGGTAGATTATGCATCAAAACGCACAGCATTTGGTAAACCAATCATGAAGTTACAAGCAATCCAGGGTAAGATAGCGGACATGGCTCTCCGGCTAGAGTCGGCGAGACTGTTAACATGGAGGGCCGCGTGGTTAAAGGATAATAAGAAACCGTTTACTAAGGAAGCAGCCATGGCCAAGCTAGCCGCTTCTGAGGCGGCTACGTTCGCGTCACATCAATGTATTCAGGTAAGCCAGTCATAAATAAAACATAACTATCGGTTTTACATTCTATACATACTTTTAAGAATTAATTGTTACTAACAAAATGAGGTTTTGTTACTTGTATAAATAAAAAAAAAGGTAAAAAAATATCCGAGATGTCCAGACATTTTTGTCATTTTAAGCCCCATTTTCACCTTTACCACCTTTCTGCATTGAAGATGTTAAAATTCGACATAGACTACTCTTACTATAGGGGATTGGCTGCGAATAGGTATCCTTTATATCTACAACACGCACGTACTACAACACGCACTCGGTTTCAGATCATTTTCATAGTAGCTGATTGGTGCGGTTTTACCCGCATGTAAACTCACGGGCATTAGCAAGTATTCATAAAGATCATGTATTGTTCTGGTGTATAAGCTATAATCGTGTAAAATTCATTAAAATCCATTCAGTAGTTTTTACGTGCAAGAGTAACAAACAATCATCTATCCATCCATACTTATAAACATTCGTGTTTATTATTATTAGTAGGATTTCGTTTAACATTAACACATTATCTTTTATATCTGAAAACTATTAATGTCGAATTTAAATGCTTTGTAAAAAACACTAGATATTAACGAACTCATAATATATATTTGCCAGATGAGAAAATAGTTCAATCCACATTTATTTCAGGTGCTAGGCGGCATGGGCTACGTATCCGACATGCCTGCTGAAAGACATTACCGAGATGCCAGAATCACTGAAATATATGAAGGTACCTCAGAGATTCAAAGGTTGGTGATCGCCTTACAAGTAGTCAAGGAATATGGACTTTAACGCGGAAATTCCTCATATTTGTTGTATTTGTACGAGTTTTTGGAAGACTTTTGAAATTTCTTTTACACTTATATATCAAATAAGAACCTTTGTACTCATAAATTTGAAACAAGCCTATATTTAAGAAAAATGTTTTATTAAGGTAGCTTATACTTTACTAAAGATTTGATATCTTTAAACTTATCTTATTTTTCGCCATAAATTCCGAGTTTTAATTTTTTTTCGTGAATCTTCATGTATTTTTAATAAAACAATCGCTTTAGTGCGAAAGCAAACAAAACGTAATAAAAAAGTCAACATACTACATAATAACATATGTTTCACTGATCGATTTTCTTTATGGACAAGTAGGCGATCAGCCTTCTGTGTACTGCCAGACATTTTTTTTATTGTCCCCACCGGGATCGAACCCAGGACCCGTCGGTTCTACGCTCACGCGTTTACCACTACACCAAGGAGGCGGTCATACAAAACGTAATAAGTATTTGCTATTATTAATGATTATCTTTTTCACAAAAAACAAATCTTTTTACAACCCACTTTTTATGCAACTAGAATAAGGTATTAAGATCATTTTTGTAGCATTATATTTTAAGTGTATGGAGATTATATTCTTGTAAAATATTTATCAATCTATTGATTGAAGAAGGCTATATACGTAGCACGGGCGAAGCCGGGCGGACCTCTAGTGTATTATATTTTAACAATAACATACCAACGTTTTGGTTAGCTATCCTAGTTTAGTAAAAAATAAAGTAACATACCAGGACTAACGTAAATAATAAAACAAAAATTATCATAACCAATATTTATTTGAATGAAGTAAACATAATACTATGTAAAATACATAAAATAAATGCTTTTTATAGTAATTTGGATTATTTTATTGACCTGGCCCAGAGAGAGACTTGTCCATAAATTTCCTTTTGGCAAAACACAACCACCACTTGCTTGGCTTGCCATCTTCAGTAGCGAACACCTGGAAAACATAAATGATTAGGTAATTTTACCACTCTTGTAAGCATTTCAGCAGGCATAATAAACATAGCCTTTTCTATGTAATAAAACATACTACAAACAGAAATTTAAGTTTCAGTCAAAAATATTTAGATATAAGTGAATGAAAGTTAACATATGGATACATGGATATTAACATCTTCAGAGAGGATACCAGCCACTAGTAAAGGTACTTGCTTGAAAGAGTTAGGTCTTCGAATGTGTTAAAGCTGGATCTAATACAGATTAAGTTTGACCTTTTATGGCAAAAAAGCAAACTATGGCAACCTTATATTTGTTATATCTTATATCTTTAAACGAGCAATTCTTGTATATATATATATATACTAGCTGTGACCCGCGGTCGAAACCGCGTAAGTCCGTATCCCGTAGGAATATCGGTATAAAAAGTGCCTATGTGTTATTTCAGTTGTCCAGCTATCTACGAAGCAAAATAGTATTATTATTCACCAATAGATGTCAGGAAAAAAAAAACACGAATAAAACACGAATATGACATTTTCTAAAAAAGGTTCCTAGCTAGATCGATTTATCGCCCCCGAAACCGCCTATATACTTAATTTCATGAAAATCGTTGGAGCCGATTCCGAGATTCCAATTATATATTGATTTTCATGAAATTTAGTATATAGGGGGTTTCGGGGGCGATAAATCGATCTAGCTAGGAATCTTTTTTAGAAAATGTCATATTCGTGTTTTATCGACTTAAACTTAACGACTCTTCCTGACATCTATTGGCGAATAATAATACTAATACTATTTTTTCTTCCTGACATCTATTGGCGAATAATAATACTCATACTATTTTTTGGTGAATAATTAAAGTTCCAGCAGATGGTGTTATTAAGTAACGAAGTCAATGAGTGTTTGCTTTGAGATTAGACTAATTGTTCATATTGTTTTGTATCTTCTTAATGCACGTGTTCACTTAAAAATGTCTAAACGATCTTGGAAAAAACGCTTATAAACAATCTAACTTCACGAAGTTAAACCGAGCAAAGCTCGGTCATCCAGGTGCTATGTTATAAATTATAATTTTCATCATGTCAACAGATGAGAAGATCAACCTTACTTGGTATGAACAAATAATAATTTTTTTGTTCATTTCACATTATAACTTTGAAATTTCATTTTAATATATATATAATACCACTGGGTATTCGAGATTTGTGCTTTAATTGATTGACTTAAAAAATAGTAATAGTAGTATTTTATAGGTTTAGGACTGTATTTAAAAGCTGTTGCATTCCATGTGGTTGTAACGTGTTAAATTTGGTCCAGTTCTGTCAATTACAAGGTGGTTTATTTTTTGTAAATGATAATTATTATAATAAACAATAATCACACTAACCTTCTCACATACTCTACCACCTGTTTCATGTCTCAATTGTTGAAGATACTGTCTCATTAAATCTGAAAATCATGGATATAAATTTTAGGTGCTACTACTAATGATTAAGGATATTAAATGATTAAACATAACTACATTCACTTAACTAATAGCCTAATTTTGCTACAATTAATATTATATTAATTAATTGATACAAAAGAAACTTGTTCAAGTAGTGATACCACTATGAAAATTTAAATAGTCATCATTTCATAAGCAAGCATCAAAGGCAAATCTCCATATACAATAAAAAATAACATTACCAGCTTCTTGAGGACTAGAGGGTTTCGCGTAAACAGAGTTTAAGGGGAATCCAGGTTCACCAGGAATATCAAACTTTGATATTGCAAGCATATACATCTCTTGCTGCCCTTGGTTTTTACTTGAACATTTCTGTAGTCTTTTTAAGCATTCCGATATATACAAAGTTAAGTAGATGAGAACTCTGTCTGCATCAGACTAAAAATGAAAAAAAAGTCAATAAAAATAATAAGATTTATCAATTTGCGTAAATTAACAATTATTTCTACAACACACACCTTGATTTCATAAAACCTAAAGAAAACGTTAGCCTTAAAGTAATTTAATGCTTCATCGATAATATCTAATTCTATCTTTGGGTTTATTGGAGCAGGACCTCTAAAAGTCGTGCGTATTGGCAGAAGTGCAAGATTTCCAACAGACTGTGTGTAGTCCGTTAAAGTGGAATGGTATGCCTGAAATTTTAAGAAAATATTGTTACACTTGTAAGCAGTATAATGTATAAGCACGAAATATGATAAATATGATACGGTTTCTTCCGGTAAACTCACTGGCATTTTATGAATTTTATACGACTTTTCTTATGCGGCTGGTTACTCCAAGTTCACGTTATTCTTGTTACTTATTTGTTATATACATATAAGACAAACTGTTAACTAAAAGACAAATAATATAGCTATTTTGACTAACAAGTAAACGCCTAAAAATGATAAATCTGTGATTAATACAATATTGACATTTGACAATTGACTGTCCAAGACATACGTGATTACAGATACATATTATTCTTGACATTGGTCATTAAATAATTTTCATCCTACATAGCTTGTTCACAGATAAATGATCCGGTCATACACTGTACGGCATTTTAAAACAATCAAACACAAACTCACATGTGTAGATAGCATTCGCAAATGTTTATAACCACATATAACATTCGTATATTGAACGAATGTTTGTACGCAAGTGAGTGATGGATATAGTAATATACCTGCAGTTAATACCTAGTTTGTCAGTGCGACATTGACACATTCAATATTTTAAGTCGGAAATCGTAAAATATTAAGACACGTGGGTTATTTATTATATAAATAAATGTAACATAAAATATGAGTATCGAAAATAATACAGAATCAAAGGTATTGTCCATTTTGGATACAATAAAGAAGGATCAGAAAAATGAAGAAAATACAACGGATAATTTAATGAAATCTAAACCTAAAACAAAAGGTTTAAAAAAGAAGTCGGAATCCAACGAAATAAGAAGCATCCCTAAATCAGGGCGATTTTGGAAAACGAAAAAAGAAAGGTAGCTATTACGTGTTTATATTATCGATGTGATCTCAAGTAATCATAATAACTTAACTTTATTTTTTTAACATGATTTTTCCTACTTATTTGTCATGCTTAAAAGTATTGATTAACATAAGAACTATTGCCCTAAAACATCATACATGGCCTTACTTATTATCTTGGTATTTCTTAATTAATTTTAGGTTTAATTCCATAGTAAAAACAAAAGGTATAAGATTGGATTTTCAAAAAAAGACAGCACTGCGCTTAGAATTACAACGCACAAAAGAGTTATCTCGGCAAATCACACAACAAATACAAGAAAAAGAAGAAGCGCGTAAACAAAGAAGACGCGAAAATATCAAGCGTGCAGAGGAGAATAAGAGAAAGTCTGAAGTAGTTCAAGTTATTACAAATACTAAGAAACTAAAAAGGATGAAGAAAAAGCAATTAAGATTCATTGAGAAAAGGGATACAAATAAAGAAGTTTCTTCAAATAAATAGACAAAATTACTTAAGTAATTTTCTTATAGTTTCTGACACACTTTCTGCCAATATTATGGACACGAAAGATAGAAAGGATGGATGGATGGTTGTTTGTCACTCTTCCCGGCTAATACATACGGACCAATTTCATAGAGAAATAATTAAATACGAGTTTAGGAACAGTCTGCCAATGTGACATATTTTTTAAATAATTTTTAATAGATTCTTAAGTACTTGATTGTAGATTCTTAAAATTTTGTACTTTTTAAAGGAAAATTAAGATCTTGTGTCAGTTGTTTTTTAATTTTTAAATAAAATTTTTTGAATACTAGCTGAGTAGTCAACAGAAATATTTTATATTCCTTCCAATAGTTTTCACAGTTGCTTTATTTCATTTTGTCCAGTGATACTGACAATGAAACACGACAATAATTTTACCAGAAGTTTCGGAGATAATTTGTGAATAGACAAATAAACTTCAGCTTAATTATATTAGTATAAATTAGAGATGCCACGAATAGTTGATTGGCCGAATACCGAATACCGAATATTCGGCAACGCTGTCGGCCGAAGCGCCGAATATTCGGCCGCCGAATATTCGGCACGAAATACATGCTTGTCGGGGGCGCGTTCGCTGGATTAAGACAAGTAAAAACCTGTTTTCCTCGTTGCGTTGGCGCGGCAGGAGATCGATGGCTATTTGTTTCAATTCAATTCCGAGTAAATCACGTCAA
>NC_052103.1:5081447-5101032 GCF_012273895.1 Zerene cesonia
AATAAAACGCACAATCCATCTAATATTTTTATTGAGTATTGTTACAAACCTCCACAAATACAATATAAAAATATTAAATGCATTTTCCAATTTATTGGATAAGTAGAATGTCATGTATCGAAATTATATACAGAATAGTCTACATGTGATGCAATGGGACAGTGAAACAATATTACATTATCCTTAAAACATACATTTTAGATATTTACACATCAAAAACTTGATATTTATTATAATTTTGAACAAAATGTATTTCTATTACAAAAATGCTGATAATAAAGATCAGACATTTACTTTAAACTCTTATTAGTAAAAAACAAGATATAACAGCTCAAGTCATACAGTCAGTCAAATGTTATAAGTGAAAAATGTTCAATTACATGTACATTTTAATACGGTTAAAAAAAAAGAAATGGGCAAAAACAGCTCAACATTAAAAAAAATTATCACTGACTGTAAATTATTTGGAGTCTTAAACTGTTATTTGCATTGAAAATACTGATTAGGCTAAGTTCCTTATCATCATAAAACTTAATAAAATAATAACTAACAACTATTAAAAATTAGTACAATGTAAATTCACAAAAAGTTAAATCACACATATCCATGAGACACATTTTTTTATTTTACTTAGATCATACAAAGTATCTGAAAACAGGTTGTTTGTATATAATTGCAAACCTTTATACTTAACAATTAGTAGTTAATAGGTTGAATTATAATTATACATCGCAATAGTATATCAATAGAACAATTCACGAAGACATCAAGGAGTGTAGTGTACGGTTATGAAAATCTGAATCTACTTTGTCATAGTTAGCCTTTCTTTCTAGTAGGAAATTGTTAATTTATTCCGTCAAACTACACATCACATCTCGCAAATGTTAGACAAAAAAAAAGAGATCTCACTGTATTCATGAATGAACTTCAAGAATAAAGATGTTCCATTATATAAGGGTTATAAAAAATGGTGTTGGATGCAATGTAAGACATTTACCAATACTGATTGCTATCCAGGCATCCAGCTCTCATTATGACTCTACTGCAAAGCATTTATTAAAAGATTTCAGTTTATTAATTTCTGCATGACATACTCGAACATTTTCACCAGAGCTATCTTCGAGGCCTGAACTATTATATTATGAGTATGCTGTTAGCTTCTCGCATTTTAGTAGATCCAAAAACATAACATAATGCAGTGTTACACCGACTTTAATCCTATCATTCTACAACAATAGATCTTGTCCTAATAACAATTTCATTTTAGTCTATATTAGACCACTTTGTTCATATTACTTTTAACATAAATATAAAAAAGAATCTTTTAACGTCAGTCTAAGGCAGTGATAAAATATTATATTGATCATTTCAAACTCCAATTCTAACAATTGCTCGTAATTAATTCTCAATAATTTAAAAGGAGATCATTTACTGGAATTTAACCATTTAATCACTTTTTTTGAGTTGGGTGAAATTTTTAAAAATAAAAGGGTAAGTTACAAACATTTTCGCAGGATATTACATCCGGGTTTGAGTATTCTAACACTGCCAATAAATAGTATTAAAATATCACGATTTAAAACAAAATTAATGACTTTAATATCACCATTTTCGCGATTTATAGCGCGAACTCAGCTGAATACAATGATAAAAAAGCGAGAAAATGTGTACACAGATAAAAAATATTTAACGCTGATATATATGTAGGTACTAAGGGCAATAAAGAATTACATAAAAATATAACATTCTTAATTGCAATTCAATACGACAATTTCAAGTTTTAATAGTGGCTTGATTCTGTTGTCAAATACCCACCTTAATTTTGATTTTTCTCATTTATCTTATTTAAGATACGAGTTCAGATATGTTGTATCTATACAGGGACAACATTTCAAGTAAGGGACAACAGATCCAAATCACGTGTTAACTTACTTTTTATACAGAGCTGTTTCAATGCTGACAGATGTAAATAACAGCAACAATGAAAGGGCTAGGCGGTCGTCACTTTAAAGGGACATATTCAATCGGCCCTTATTGGCATGAATATACTGCCATCCATATAAACGTTTAATTAATATGAGTTGTATAGCTTTTCTAATATGTAGAACAATGTTACAACTATCTAACTGTAATGAGATTCACTTGTAAACTATTAGTAAAAGACTTTGTTCATTAATGCTTTGTTATTAATTTGAAATTATGTGCAGGAAAAATAAAATCTCTGTAATGGCGTTGTTTTAAGCCACATGTTTTCTGTGGCCTGTTTTGTACAATTTTATAGCATTTAAATCAGTCATTATCATAATGTTCCTGAGTTGAAACAAAATTTGTACACTTTTAAAATTAATTACATATAGTGCACATTAACAAATCAAGAATATTTTTGCTCTTGGACAGGTTTTATACTAGTTCGAGTCCCGTTTTAAATTACGTTATTGCAGGTACCTCTCTAGAAAATTTTAAATTCAACATTATATCATAAAAGCTTCATAAAATTCAAATTAAAGATTTCAAATTTCTCTAATATAAAATCCATTTAGCTAGAATAAAGTAACAATATTCATAACAAAGGCGTACTGTGCACATAACAAATATGGACTGTATAGGCAATAAATAAACGTTAACGCCGAATTTACGTAGCTTTAATAGCAAAAAATTTAGGGCTTATCGAAGTGCATTACGCATTTCTTTTGATGCACACATAATTAATCACTGTGTATCATATGAGAATTTGAAATCATAAGAATAGAGGATAGAAGCCCTAATTACAACAGTAGGATTTCATTAGACATTCATATATAATATCTAGTAATAATCTTTGATTCACTGGTATTTCTAGACATCAATCTTATCATAGACATATTTTTACATAATTCGTACATACAACAAGTATCACGGTACTTCGAATTCACCGTCGCAGGCTTTTGAACTATCGATCCCAACGACGACGAAACATTTATCAATGTATAGCATATATTTTTAAATATGATCTATTAATTTCTTTTACTGAATAAAAATGTTATCTATAAACATAAGACATTGTCTTAGCTACAAAATAAAAATAATTTAAGATCTTCAATACTCACATATCTTTCATGAGTCTATTTAGTACATATTAAAAAAAGGTTTTATAAACTTTTTTATAAATCAGGCCGGTTAGAATTGTTCGAAAAGAAATACCGTTCAATTTTTAAAAATGACAGTGAATTCGGTCCGTTTCACACGGCTGTATGTGGCAGCTGTCAGGCGGCGGGTAAGGACGCGTTCACACGTCGAAGTCGGCGCCAAGTTTGCCGTTCGGTGGCGCTATGAACGGTTCACTCCACATTCTTCTTAGATCTCCCTGGAATATACATAAACTTTAAGCATATTTCATAAAAAAAATATGAAGAACAAAGCTTTATATAATGTAAAAGTAGTTAACTGACATATTATAAATTCACTAATGTTCACAAAGTTCATGAGTAATAAAGCAGACCTTGACTCAGAGTAAAAGTTGGTAAGGGTCATGTTTTAAGAGACCGCAGTATCGTGCACAGAATAATAAAGCAGCAGACCTTAACATACGCCATGGTGAGCAGCGGCAGCAGGGTGAAGGGCACGAGGTAGAGCAGGGCCGGTTGCGCCGCCTTGAACACCTCCGCCGAGACAGTAGCCGTCAAGAGCCCCAGGAAGTATCCCAGCAGTGAGCAGTGGAAGTACGTCAGCCGGGAACCCTGAAATGAAATGAATTTATTTGTCATTGTTGGATAATGGGAAACTCATTTCGATGTTACAAAATACACAAGACGTGTGTATCTATATCTATAGATATCATTTCGGTTTTCTTCATATAATAATTAGCTTTCGCCCGCGGCTTCGCACGCGTTAAATTCTGAGCGGTTTAATAGATGTTTTTATACATATAAACTTTTTTCTTCAATCACCCTATCTATTAAAAATAAAACACATCGAAACACATTGCGTAGTTTTAAAGATTTACATAGGGACATATGGACGGATAGAGAAAGCAACTTTGTTTTATACTAAGTATAGTGATATAAATTATAAATGAAAAACAATTACCATAGATCTCGGACCGGGCACCTGGCCCATCTGACACACAAGGGTGGCCTTCTTGTAGGCGTCGTAGCGCAGCACGAAGCACAGTAGCAGACCCGGCATCACTATATCGCCCAGTCCTATATAGATTACGTGGGAAATATTGAATTTTTCATTGTAATTCCTTGAAAGTTGAAAATTCGTATAACATATCATCACATTGTCGAAATGAAAATATTTTTTTTATTTGTATAGGTGATTTCTTTTTTCGTAAAAATAAATAAAAAATGATGTCCACGGCACATGCCCCATGGCCCACTCACCGAGCATGGAGAAGTGGCCCTGGTGGTGCATGGAGGGGAACACGAGCTTGGCCGGCAGCGACAGCTTGGGCGCGTCCCGCATGGCGCCGCCGAGCTGCAGCCGCCGCGCCACCACGTTCATGGGGTTCTCCGCTGGCCTGCAAGTGCGTGAAACGTTTAAGAAATCTGGTAAAAAAAAACAACTTTTGTTACATTTTACCCGCGGTAAAATCTCGTGCTTCCGGTACAATTTGCCACTGCGGTAAAATGAAGGTAAAAAGTAGGCTATATATCTCTAGCTCCTAATTATCTGCGGACAAAAGAATAAATCTGTCCCTTACAATCACAATGTAGCATTTATAATAAACATTATGACTGTACTAATTATGATTTAATTTTTTTCTCAAAAAAAATCAATAATTTCAGCCATTCATTCCACAACTATCCATTTTAAATGAAGGTCCCATTTAAAGCTTATATATAATACTCGCCAATACATCATGGAATGTAGCCATCGGTACGAAGTTGCGTATGGTACAGCCTAATGGCAAGTTTTGTACACGTACGTAATACTTAATTTAACAACAGCACTGACCTATCATTTCCACATACCTGGTAGCGACCTTGACCATGACGTTGGTTGTGAATATATAGGACGAGAAGAACACCCAGAACACGTCGTACAGCAGCAGCCCGGTGAGCAGCAGCGTGGACACCTTCAGCGAGGGCAGGCGGATCAGCGCTATGAACGTCACGCACAGACCCATGCCCATAGCTGTAATAGAGACAACATTATGAGCTGCGCCCCACGGTTTCACCCGCGTAAGTCCATATCCCGTTGGAATATCGGGATAAAAAGTTGCCTATATGTTATTCCAGTTGTCCAGCTGTCTACGTAACAAATTTCATTGCAATCGGTTCAGTAGTTTTTGCGTGAAAGAGCAACAAACACACACACATCCTTAAAAACTTTTGCATTTATAATATTAGTAGGATTGCATAGCTTTTATCGTGGGCGTTGAGCGCTAAGAATGAATAAAGAAATTCCGTAACGAGAATAAACTTAACACCCCCCTACTCCGATCGGCACAGCGCTGCGGCTTTGAAAGCCGTGCATCGTCTAACGTCGTTTCAGTTTAAATTAAATATGTCCGTTTAAAGTCGGTTAAAATTTAGTCTAAAGGAATCGGATATCGGAACATAAAAACGTATAGGTGAAGCTAATAAAAGCGTGTCTATGAAAATAATGGATAAAAGCAATCATTAAAAAAAATTGTATCTATTTCCACAAACCGAAGGACAAATAGAAAATTCCACGATACGCCACCAACGCATCAACATATACAGCCAAAACTGAATCAACCAATCACAACACGCACCGTCCATGAGCAGCCAATGACCGGTGAGCACCCACACGGCGACAATCGCCGCGGCCAATAGCGCGGCGGCGAGCTCCGGCGCCGAGTAGCGGCCGCAGAGCGCCACGCGGCTGCTGCTGCCCGCTATGTACTGGCAGAGGGGCGTAAGCAGGAACGCGAGCGCCGCACACGCTATTACTGTAAATAAAGTTGCATTTATATAGTAAAGTTATATTTAAATTACAGTAATGACCGGTAATACAGGATCCCGGTCTGTATTAGAAGACGTGTCGCTGCTTTTCTCATTTTTAATGTGTTGTGAGGCGCGCAATAAAATAACGGTAAAATTGATTTTCATTTCGTTTCAAGTGAATACTAGCTGTGACCCGCGGTTGAAACCGCGTAAGTCCGTATCCCGTAGGAATATCGGTATAAAAAGTGCCTATGTGTTATTTCAGTTGTCCAGCTATCTACGAAGCAAAATAGTATTATTAGTCACCAATAGATGTCAGGAAAAAAAAACACGAATAAAACACGAATATGACATTTTCTAAAAAAAATTCCTAGCTAGATCGATTTATCGCCCCCCAAACCCCCTATATACTAAATTTCATGAAAATCGTTGGAGCCGATTCCGAGATTCCAATTATATATATATATATATATATAAACAAGCATTGCTCGTTTAAAGGTATAAGATAATTGTAATGATTAAAAATATCAGTAGATATCATGTGAAAATGTAACTATATCGAAGGGTTCCTAGAAATAGGTTAAGTTTTCCAAAGATACTTAATTGTGATAAGCCAAAACTAGATGCTCATTATGTATATGAGTTAAATTTGAAATGTGTCTCTTTTTAGCCATTTTAGACACGAGTTAGTTTAATATTGTCCAAACTAAGTATATGAATTAACATCCAAATATACTCATTTACCATAAAAATTTATTTATTTAATATTCAAAACTCTTACCAGCTGTGCATATCGCGACGAGGGTTTGCACCGAGTCGAAGAAAAAGAACATCACAAGGAGAGCCACGGACGAGCCGAGCGGGAAACACAACGCCTGCATTGTGTTCAGAGTTTGTACATCTGTAATATCTGTTTCAAAATTTGTAATTAGGACGGAGAATATTGAGTCTTATAGAACAAGTAATAGGGTACTAAATTGCTACTTTTATGTTCATACATAAGAGTTATAGGACAGAATGATTCTTTAGAAAAATGAGTAGGTTAGAATTGGGTCACGTTTAGAGAATAGTTGTTATCAAAATCACAAGATTCGAAAGAGTAATGATATAACTTTTATACTGTTCTGATGACTGTATAACGGCGGCAGCGGACAGCGGATCAGGATCTAATTGAATTTTTCAAAAGGGAATTTTTCGGATTTTCTGTGGCTATCATTTAACTTTACGCAATCCCGTAGTGATGTACCTCATCAACTACTTTGTAACATTTTCCAGCCTTAACCCAATTCACAGCTATTTAACCGATGAAATAAACGTGACTATCAACCCTAAGACGGTTATAAGTTTTTGCATAGACTAGACAGGACCATTTACTCAAGACTCTAATTGTGAGCATGCAATGAAACGATATATCGTTAGCCGACATGTAACGATTATGTACAGACATGACAGTCGGCTTATTATGCGTTCCGACTAATTACCGATTCGGCAAAAAATAACCTTTTCTGACGAACAGTCGCGTAGAATGGAAAGTGCTTATATACAACAATATAAAGTTTGTGTATTCATTATAAACACGTAGCACTTGTCATTCACAGAACAGGAGTTTTCTTTTAATGATGAATCATTATCATGTAATTTAGTATGTCGATTCGAGATAAGCAAACATATAAAAGAAAATTATTTTGTATTTACCGGGCTTATTTTGCAATACAAAAATGTACATTTCCGCTTTTAATTTCTTAGCAAGATAACAATTACATTGTATTCAAACTTTAACCACGTCGATTTTAAATATATGAATGAGTTGATAACGCAGCGTTGTTAAAATACAAATTATTATTACACTTACTATTGCTAGACGATGAGCTGGGCGGAGGTTTGGTACCCAATAAGGAGGCTTCCCTCTCTCTCTCGGCCTTTTCCCTTGCCTCTCTTTCCATGTTTAGGGAGCGAAAACTGCCGTATACTATGAGCAGCATAGATATTAGGCAAGCTGATACTCTGGAACAAACATTACATACTATTAAGCCTCACGATATTTGTACGATAATATTTCAATGGACGAAAAATTGTTTATCGAATGATATTTTTTCCGCAAGCAAGATGCGTGGGAAAAAATATCCGCTTAGACTTTTTTTATAAATGATAATATAAAAAACGTAATCGTTTTGTAGGAATAGTTACATAAGTTATTAGGTTGAACACATATCATACCTAGCACCTTCTATAGGATGCAAATCAACCTTATTATTATTATTATACAAAAAACATATTATTACCTATGTATGAAAATGTAAAACTGACATGATCGGAAAAGAGCAACTACAGAGTTTCATGCTCTTCTTTGAAAAACTGCTTTCCGAACCGGTGCTAGAGGATAAAACTGTGTTATCACGATTCAAAAGAGCTATAATTAGTCTATTTGTATAAATAAATGTTTGAGTTTGAGTTTAAATTTAGTGTCTAGCTCATACTTAGTCAACAGAATCTACTTGAAGCCCTGTGTCTCCTACAAACACAAGACACGTTTAACCGGCCGTGACGCAAACAGGCTCTTTTGAAAATTAAAGACCCAAATAGACATGCGACTCGCTCATTCATAACCGATGCCGAAGCCGATGCAACCTTTTAATTCGCACGCTATGTTTCCTATAAAGTGTACAGAATTCAAAGACCATTCTTTCTCATTATTGAAGTATTAATTCTTCTTCGGTCTTTCAGCTATTCAATTTGCAGGGGACACGTAAGGAAATCTAGAATTACGCATACGGACGCGAGGAGTATCGTCCCCCAGCTTATGACAACATATGACGTTTCTATGACAGAACTATACCTGTCAATCTCTTCAATAGTAGACAACTAATTATAATCATGACGTATATTGCGATATATTCCTATTCTACGGACGATATAAGGTAAATCGTTGCGACATTTTAATTAAGAGAAGAACATGTGGACAAAATTCTTTAAAAATATAGTTGTATGTGCTGTATTTAACAACTGCCAATATCTATAAGTATACTTTAACTATATGTTGAATAGATTTTTTTAAATAATTTAATGTGTAAAGTAAGGAAACTACCAGAAGAAGTGTAGCATAATGTCGTAGTTATTGCCTAGATATTTATTTATTTATTTAAACACTTTATTGTGCTGCCAACAATATACAAAAATAAAACTTATACTTAAACAAATAGGAAGATACAGAACAGAAGGCGGCCTTATCACTTATAAGTGATCTCTACCAGGCAACAAACTGAAAGATAGATAGCAACGTAACTTAAAAGGAGGTAGGTAAAAAGTATAGCAAATATAACAAATAAAATAAATAAGAACAAGAAGAAGATATTCTAGAAACACACATAATTATCGACCTATTTAATCGAAACATAGTCGCGATAAACAAGTGTTTATCTTATCCCCGCGCCGTGTTACAAGCAACGATTTGAAACGAAAATACCACCTAAAAGTTAGATAACGTGACCATCGTTAAGAATTTCCTAAATTGTTATTTCGTAAACATATCGCAGGTTTAGGGTTCCGTTTAAAATATACCAACGTACAGTTGGTACTATTAAGACTTTTACTACTTCTACGTATTATTCTGTGCTTTGACTGTCACCAGGCTGTATCTCATGAACCATGGATACCTAAGCAGCAGTTGAAATTTACAGATTGATTCTTATTTCTATTGCCACCATAACGACAAATATGTACTAAAATCGGAATAAAACGAATTTTTGAAGGGGATTCCCATCCATCATGCAACAGTCGCATTTTTTTTTCGACATTTATATTCGACAATTGGTAATCACGAATTAGTCGCAGAATATTTTTTTATACATTTACTTTTAAAATAAATAATAAAAATTCAATGAATACATAAGAGTAGCCTTTTTATATATAATAGTAATAGTAAAAGTTTCCAAACAATAATTTCTATTTTACTAGATCCATATAAATATATTAAACGACAACAGAGAAAACGTAACGAAGATTCTTCGAAAGGGTTCAAATAGTAGTAAATAAATAAATACCATTCTACTCCATCCAAAACATGTATTTCTTATACTATTTTCAACCGACTTCAAAAGGAGGAGATTATCAATTCAACCGTATTTTTTTTTTGCTGCCACATAATTTTATTGGGTTAACCGATTTTTATGACTTTTTTTTTCTTGTTCGCTTGTGACTGCCATGTGGTTCCAATTTTTAAATATTCTAATATAATATAATTGTAATATTCCAGATATTATAATTGAAAATTGTAATATCTGGTATATTACAATTTTCAATTCCGACAGAGTACCAAAAAAAAGATCAACTGTTTCACACACACCCATACAAATACTTAATGTAAAATGTTAATGTTTCACACCCTGGAACATTGCAATGTAACGCAGAAACAGTCGTCACTCAGAGCGCGGTGAAACACCTCAAATTATAACTGTAAATAAGTGCTTAATAATAACTGGCATTTTGTCTCCATCCGTATAATGAGCATTACAAAACCAGCGACTAGGAACTATTGTTCAAATGCTACTTCTTATTTACACAATACATAAATGCGCGTAGATACTGTTATACTCATTCAATACCACAAAGTAACGACAGAAGTAGTAACGATGAATGCGTCGCTCTTTATTGTTTATATGCAGCCATAAAGTTTTTAATTGTGTGTGAAGTTCCCATATACCTACTGCACTTAATGAAATAAATACACAACTATTTCTCGGGTTCCGCACCCAAATCGAACTCTGACATTTAGTATGGTTGGTTGTATTTAGTCAATTCTTTGTCTAGATAAGGAAGACGCATTAAGTAAGACGTATATTTACACCGACCAAAAAATGTGAACAAATTAGACATGCATGGACCACGATAGCACTCTATATCTAGTTATTATAGCTCAGCTATTCCTTGTCGGTATGAAATAGAAAACTAAAAGGTAATAACCCATATATATATTTAATTGTCTAAATTGATATTTCTTAAATTATACAATACATTTCTGCTTGCCCCAGCATCACGCCGGTTGAAGTGGGCTAGATAAGGCTTTTAAAATAAGGTTTAGGTTTTACACGTGACTTTTCATTTACTCGTTGTAATTTGAATATATTGGGGATGAAACGTCGAAATTGAATTTCTTATCAGTAATTTAAATAATTATTTTTACACAATAATCTTTTCCATAATATAACTGGTTAAAGTATTTTCCATCAAATCACATCATGTATCATTTGATAAGATTTTCTTAGAAAAAAATATATTATTTCAGCGTGTGGGGAATTAGTAGAAAGGTTTGTTTAAATTTCCATTTAAGGTTTATACTTAAGTGAATTTCAATTAAGGGTTGCGTTTTGTAAAGCAATGAGGTTGAAATAGGCATTGTATTACATTTTATACCGTAATTTAATTAATAAATGTCATATTAATTAGCTTTTACTGTTATTATAAAATAATGATGATAATAGCACTAATAATAACCATAGATTAAATTGTTCTGTGTCTATGTCTCACTCTGCTAACATCACTAAACAATAAATAAATAAAACTTACTACTAATAAACCTTAAAACATGAACTTTGACTTTATGTTAAAATTAAATGAAATATTATTACACAATTTTTATGCACTACAAATTGTTGTACGAAATATTATACATAGTATCACTACATAGTATTAAACAATGTCGCTTTCTCTTTCCCTATGTCCCTATGTATGCTTAAATCTTTAAAATTACGCAACTGATTTTGTAGGGGTTTTTTTTCCTAGACAGAGTCATTCAAGAGGATGGTTTATATGTATAATAACATCTATTAAAATACTACGAATTAACGCGTGCGCAGCTGCGGGCATAAGGTAGTTTTAATATAAATTAACACTTTAGTGTTAAATAAATAAATTATTTGTAACTTTTAGTAGGCAGGAACGTCGGTGCCTTCTACGATTTTTTTAGAAAAGTTTTATTTAGCCAGTTTATATAATTTTTATTTAGAATACACAGTATGTGCAACCTTGATACACGGTGCTATTAACGACAAACCGTTAATTGAATTAGCCTTCCAAGTGGGCTTAAGAGCCGTGTAATGAATCGTAACAGGCGCCAACAGCCTGTCAATTAATGGTATCAGCTGGAAGTATCTCAAAACTCACTTGAAGAATCGATCTTCACAAATACTTAAAAAAAGATAACCGACTTCAATTCGGTCGTAGATCGATTGCGATCCATTTCATTAAAATTAAAAGCAAGAACACTATAAAAGAAGAATTGGATATTATGTACCAATATAATACATAGACTATTTATTTTAAAGACTATTTCTTTTATTTCTTTTTCCATGGAAACATAACAACATTATACCATGTTGACATTAGATAATAATAATATTGGAATAACTAGCCCGCGGTTTCATCCGCGTAAGTCCGTATACCGTAGAATTATAGGGATAAAAAGTTGCCTATGTCTTATTCCAGATGTCCAGCTATCTACGTACCAAATTTCATTGCAATCGGCTCAGTAGCTTTTGCGTGAAAGAATAACAAACATACACACATCCTCACAAACTTTCGTCCGTCTGTCTGTCTGTTACCTTGGCCAACCTCACGGTTAAATCTCAGTGGTTGGAAACCAATTTAGATGAAATTTGGTACTAGGATATAGTTTGAGACCCGAGAAAGGAAATAAAGCTTTTATCTTGAAAATCGCAAGGAAACGGGAACTATGGAATTACCTTCAGTGGTTTAATTTTTTATTAGACTAAGCGGGAGAAGCCGCAGACATAAAGCTATTAATTTATAAATTTTGTCAATGCAAGAAAAATTGCATTCCTTAGTAAATTTTACAAAAAACCCACTAGCATGCGATTTACAAATATAGCAAGGACACACCATGATATTTATTAATATGTAACATTTATATTTTTCAATGGATACTTATATTATGAATATGTCATAAAAACTTACTATTAATTATCGAGTTTACTGACAAAATATCCATAGATAAGGTCATAGTAAAAACACAAGACTATAACTGACCTAGAAGAATCCATAATTGAGTATGCCCATTTGTATTCCTGATATTCCATGTTCGCTCCCACCTGGGCCATTGTTCCGTCGTCTAAACAACCAAGGTATCAACTGCTCACTGCTGGGAGGTAGCCTGGAGCCCTGTGAGTAAATGTTATCATATATTAATCTAATATTCATAACTCTGTAAAAGCCTGTGAACCTTTATATTTTATGTACTAGCTGCCCTGGCTTTGTCCGTGGTAGATATATAGTCTATACTCTATAGCACTCGCGATCACAGCAACCCAATAATGAAAGGATTTTGGAAATCAGTTTAGTACTCCCTGAGATAAGTATGGGACGTCTGTTTAAGGCACTTATTTTATTATTGTTTATGTTAGATTGAGCAATTGAGCTGGTGAATCGCCTGATGATAATAGATCACCAACACACAGAAGATTTGTAAAAAATAGCAATTCTACAAATGCATTGTCCGCTTTAAAGGGGTATGGTAAAGGAAAACATTGTGACGAATCCAGCAAATTGATAATCTGCCAACCCAGTGCAGTGGAGGACTTCTCATAAGAGGACTGCAGTGTGAATATTTAGCCTGGTGATGAAATGGTTTGTAGCTGTTTATGCCTCCAAACCACAGCTGCCTACATGAAACATTTTTAAAAATGTTTATCAGTTAGTAAAGATGTTTCACATACAAATTATAAAACAATACAAATCTGTGCAAGGCCATGACTCAAATAATAACAAAATGATCTCTCATAACAGGAGTATGCAAGGTGAGATGATGATATCAAAACATTTGAGTATAAATGAGACATCATTGTGTGTCATAACAAGGAAATAAAATTTGTATTTGTAATGTTATTTGTATATTATATAGCTCATGATTTTTGTTTTCACTTGTATTCTGATTAGAAATAATAAATGTAGCTTTGATATAAGAACAGTATGATGATTGCAATTTTATAATCATTTATAATTTACTACGTCAAATTATTAGAATTTTGGAATATAGAATATACTCCTATATATCTTTAGTAAATTAATGTGGTTGTGGGTGTGATTATTTTGAAAATTAGAGCATTTTAAAAAATGAAATGTGTATTAATTGTATTGTTTTTTTTTGTCATTGTTATATTGTATATTGTGTTGTAATAATTGTAATGTTTTGTTGTTTTTGGAGCCAAATAAATGTTTCTTTCTTTCTTCTTTCTAATGAATATGATGAAAAATTAAGACTACAGAAATGAAACTCATATTTTTTATAAATCAAATACCTTCAAATCTTTATAGAACCAGTAGTATCCTTTAATAATTAATCATTCACATAATGCAATACAAAAATATAAAATTATTTATGATGTTACTATAAATTCAGATTCTTATACAATTGAGTGGTCTATTAAAACAAAACACTTATAAATTTAGATAATTTAATATAAATATGTAATAAAGAAAATTTCGGTTTAGATCTAAGTAAATTTAAAAGCAAGTTTAATTTTTAGATAATGAAAAATATATGATTACCTATTTATTTACGAAGTGGGTCAGTTTGAATTATAGGATAGCATTAACCAATATTTTTATCGCTTCTGTCTATATATTCATCTATTCTTTGAGTAAATGATACATAAAACTGTTGCTAAACAATGAACAAGACAAAGCCGAATAATACCGAAATAAGTAGAGCACGAATAAAATTCACAATTTGAAGTGAAAGGAAACTGTATATCGCACGTTCAATAAGCAACAATTAACTGTGATTGAAAAAGAAAGTTCCGCGACTGTGACACGAATAATAAAAAGAATTAAAGTACAAATAAATAGATAAATTCATTAAAAATATTAGAAAGCAGACTAAATACACGGAAGCAATAGCAATATCAATATCAATTACACACTAACCAGATAAGGGCCTCTTTAATTTATCTGCACTTATACGTCACTTAATTCCATGCTTATACGCTTATTTATGAATTGTGAGATAGTTCACATTTAAAAACAATTAACACAGAAAATATTTACGAAACTTATCACTACCCTACGCTTGTCGATCGACAGCCATAGTAACCAAAGATAAAGCAAAAATAATCAGTATTTCACAGAGTACGTAGGTAAGCGTAAGGCGTCCTACAGATCAGTAACATTAATTAGACCATAACCAACAAACAACATCAAATGTTTTATTCATGGATTAAAATACTACATGAAAAATCCTCGTGTTACAATGTTAGTTACCACACCACTCCGAAACTGCTCATGAAATTTGATATGCATATCGAGTAGGTTTGGAAATCGGCCATTATGTATTTCACATAAATGATAAGAGTAAAGCAGCAGCATTTGCCGGGTTAGCTAGTAATTATATTGAAAGAATATTCGTGCAATATTGTTAATTCACCATTGAAACAAAAAGGATTTGGTTTTATGACTACATTTATTTAAAATAAAGCATTTCATAACGAGCTATATAGGTGATCAGTAACATAAGATAACATGATAAGTGCATTGCGTTTGTGTTTTCTGTGTTTCTCATTTGACATATGTAAGTGCAAAATACTGTGATTGACATATAGCCGTCAAATTATAAAATAAAATCTTCATAAAATGTGTAACAACCTCCAAAAATATTAAAATAAGGTTGGAATTAAATTTTAATAAAAAAATTGTTTGTAAAATTTAGCCTTTATCGTTTCACTAAAACTTTTAGGATGAAATTAACGGCTATTCTATTACGTAGAAATTTGCTTCCTAATGGTCACATTTTTAGAGGAAAAGACCGTTTAGTAAAAAGAGTGGAACCCAAACATCTTCGCCAGTTTCAACGGGATTTGGAAATTGAAGAACAAAATATGTTGTATCTTCGTCATCCTTATTTGACAGAAGTAAGATAAAACATTACTTATAATAATGATAAACATAAATATAGACCGAGACAAGAAAAGTAATTAAAAAAAAACACTACATTCATCGCCTTTATTCGTTTCTAGGGTTCATTCTTGCGTCTTATAGGAAATCCCGAGGATCCTGCTAATATGCTATTAGCCACCCACCATTGCCCACCGAGTAGGTTTAGTGGGTGAAAATCCCACATGCTCTCTTTTCCCCGCAAAATACATCTTCGGGAGATCTTCAAAAGACTTATCTTTTTGATTTCTTCCCACATGTAAAACAAGATTACCTTCCTACTTGGGCAACTATTTATTACAATTTCTGATGATAGATTAGTTTTATGCCCAAAAAATATAAACACTAATGAGCCATATTTATTTTCAAATTATATTCTTCAGAAACTTAAAAAAATATGTGTTTTATAGGGTTATACCAATTAACACATTGATTAGAGTATCTATTGATATTCATCTTGTATTTCATTTCAGGCTGAAAGCTTTGGTCACTGTAAAGCACTAGGTAAAGCTGAAGCACGAAAAGAAAGACTTGTTAATATTACAAGAAGAATATTCAAAAATGATGTAACACTGTATGAAAGACTTGGGCATTTACGAACAAAGGAAAGTTGGGATTAAATATATGTTTAAGTAGTTTGTCATTGAGATATAATGTAATGTATAGATAGAAAATGTATTTAATAAAATAACTGAATAGCACAGGCACTTTCTTCTTTTGTTTCCCTATATATTTCAAAAAGATTATTTTGTGTATAGTAAAAACCTGGTTATGAATTTCAATTGTGACGGGTAGTTTTTTCTGCGGACCTAGTATATAAATAAAGAAAAGAAATATTAGACTTCATTTTTTTTGAAGAAAATTTTTTTTTTATGGTCTGTTCATACATGCAACCGCATAGAAAAGAGGCTTCTAAACATGTTCTGTATTGAAATGAATATTTGACTAGATATATAATTACATCTCTAAAGTCGTAAAAAATCTAAATGCCTCTTTCGGAAATAAACTATGTATAATATTTTGTAGACCATGTGGAAAGCTAGTTTATTAATTTTTTTATAAAAAGAAACTGTAACCCGACTATTTCAATACATATTATTCAAATAGAATGAATGCTATGCAATATGGTATACCTATCGTATGTGCGTTAGCCGCGAAAAACCAATGGGCACTTTTTGACAAAAATTTAATAAGGTGATAGACAAATATTACGTTTCACAAAAAAAGGAAAAGTTATTTGCGATTAAGTAACTCTAAAAATAATATTCTGCCTCTTTCAAATACGCTTTAAAAGTTAAAAAAATTTTAGACTCAAGTAAAGCTTGCGTTAACCTGCAGGATGCGCTTGCTTTAAGTGTATTATATAAACTACTTAATATTAATTGTTCACGTGAAGTGAATTTTTTTTAGCCCCTGACCTGGTGTCTGGTTTTTTATTTGTCCTAGTGGTGCTGGTGGATCGCGTTGACAACCGCCAAAGTATATTCGAAGAGGAAGTGCCTGCTGCCCGATTTTATGAGGTAAAGTACATGAAAAGGATTGACGAATGGAAATAAGGAATGGAATGGGCAAGGAGAGGAAAAAGAAACGGTTCTCCGGCTTTCACGCCGGTCTTCTGTGGGGATGTGGTACTTCCTGGCGAGCTGGCCAATTCGTCGCCCAAGCGTGCCCGACTCCCACTTATCACAGTATGGTAGTTAGTTAGCAATATAATATTGCTGTGTAGAAAAATTAAACTAATCCACATTTTATTAAAGACTTATATTGAACAAAAATAAATACAGCAATCGCTAGAATATATTTCAAAAGCTTTATATTTGTACCGTGTATACTTATCAAGCCAGGCCTAACTTATTATAATAATCATTTTCCTTATTTTCATGGGCATATTACTTCTCATCTTACACTAAACATCGTGTTATATAGAAACATGGTATATGTAAATTGTATTAAAATCACAGGTATTTGTTCACTTAAAAATAAATACTTAAAATATCTTTTGCACAGACTAAAGTTATTTTGTTTAAATTGTTAAGCATTTAATGCGACAGATGTGAATGACTATATAACACTTGAAAATTAAACTATTTTTCATAAAATTCTTTAAATTTCTTGTAACATGAAGACAAAATACGTATTATTAACACGCTTAATACTGAAATACATGTTTGTATTGAATATATAAATAATACTTAGTGAATGCTCTGTATCCAAGCAAAACGGTCATTCTCAAGGTCTTTCTTGTAAATACTTTTACCTTGATACAGTAGCTCAGCGAATTGCGAAACTACGGGGTCGCGCATACAAGACGCAATAGATATAACTTTATCAGATTCATCAAAGAAAAATATAACGAATTTTAATTCATCAACATTGCCATCCACTAAAGAACTTACAGGCTTTCCACAGCCCGCGTAACGAATAGACTTTCCGAATAGCATCGTCCAGAAGTAAGGTACCGTTTTGAGAGGCGTTTCCTTTTTCAAAATATTTTTGGCTGCGACTTGACCATGATATTGTGCCAATCCAATGTGTCCTATCGCCATCTGTTCATTGTTTTTAACGAACACTGGGGCATGTGCAATGTCACCACCAGCATATACGTTTTTAATGTTTGTTTCCAACATATTATTAACATTAACCGCACCGTTCGGTAGTAAAGAAATACCGCTATTTTCAAGGAAATTGGTGTAAAATGTAGTTCCAATACCCAATACTAATATATCTGCGGGTAGCACGACACCATTTGCAAGCTCGACAGACTTTATAGATCCATTCTCTCCATTGCATTTAACAATCGTCGTTTCAAAATTAAACTTAACATTGTTTGATTCAAATAAGGTTTGGAGACTTTTACCTATTTCTGACCCAAATATTTGTCCGAGTGGCGCTGTGTCTTTGCCGACAACGGTCATGGACTTTACCTTCGAGACGCACGAGGAGGCAACTTCTAAACCTATAAAACTCAGACCTAAGATCACTACATCCTTATCTTTATTGGAACCTAAACTATTCAGAATATTCATGGAATCATCATAGTCCCTGACCGTGAAGATGTTGTTTAATTCAATTCCAGGAATATCGGGAACTCGAGGTTTGGCACCGGTAGCCAAATAGAGCGAACTATATTTACGTTTGGTTCCATCGCTCAGTTCTACAATTCTCTCGTCCGTGTTAACCTTCGTTGCTTCGATACCTTTGAGGATTTCGATATTTGCATCTTTATAATATTGTTCGTTTCTGGCTTGTAGCTTTTCAATATCAGTGGCAGTGCCGATTTTGGACACTTTAACTCTGTCGTAAGGCAGATAGTTTTCTTTGGATACGAGGGTGATTCTGCCCGCGTATCCTTCACTCCGAAGTGTTTCAGCACACGTAGCACCAGAGGGCCCGCCTCCGATGATAACAACAGATGTATCATCACATGGCGATCCAGCATGAGTGTCTTTCACCCGTTTGTTGGACTTCAAGTCTGCTATTTTAGCTCTTACCTGTAATTAAGATAACAAACGCGTAGAAATTAGTCACGGAAAGGACTTACTGCTTAGAGTTATTATGGCGTAGTAAGTCAGGCTTTATCAAAATTGAGCCTTCGTCACCACCTAGAGGTAAAGATAATTTTAAATTAAAAGCAAAACTACAACTCTAAAATTTTCTTATTATTAAACTCGAATTGCGACTATACAATACTAGCTGCGCCCCGCGGTTTCACCCGCGTAAGTCCGTATCCCGTAGGAATATCAGGATAAAAA
>NC_052103.1:5102032-5117132 GCF_012273895.1 Zerene cesonia
ATGTATAATGAATAACAATAAATAACAGTACAGGATCATTTCCTATTATTATTACGGTATGTATGTTTTCCGATACCGTAACATAATTCGTTAAGAAAGTTAACATTCTGTTAGAGGTCACAGAGCAAAATAAGGGTTAAGAAACCCTTATGACTATTTACGGTAAATTTTATGAAATCCTTTGTATTTATTTTTTCAAGAAATTATTGGACTTATTTTTCGACTTAATTAACGTGTATTCTCGTGCCAAATGGTGACAGCGGAAAGACAGACAGACAAGGCGAAATTAAAACCGTTCCATATTGACTAAGGAACCCAAGAAACATTCCAATCAAAAAAATATACGGGCGTGACATAAGCCATAGCATTAGATTAGTAAAAAAAAAAACCACATTCTTCCGTTTCACACGGAAATGTGACCATGATATGGAAACCAAATTTCGAACATACCGGTTATTGATAGCGAATTATTTTTCGTCAATGTAATACCATTATCAGTATGTTGTGAACTCATTGTTTCAAGGTGTTCTATACAAGAAAAAGTATTAGCCATGGTCGCCTCGGCAATAATTATTTAAACATGTTACTCATTTTAGCATTAGTCATGTTAGGTTTGAGATGCGTTTCGTCATTTTTAAAAATAGGAAATATTTCATATTTTATAACCGCGGTGTTTTTATCAGTACGTATACAATATGGTTTTCTAGGTTTGGCATAGATAAGATTGTACCAACCGTGATAATGTGTGAAAGTATCATGCATATGTATCCGCATGTTGATCCGAATGCAATGAAACATCGAATTTATATGTAACTCGCAATACGCCCGACTAAAGAACGGCAAAACCAAGTCGTCCATATAAAGATAAATGTATTTTAAGTTAAGAGTAAACTTCCCAATGGATTTCACTAAGACCAATGTTGTACATTCGTGAAACTGAATATTGTAGGAACAATTCCACAAAGATATTGCAGGTCCCTATAGGTCCCTATAAAACTATAATTATGTATTCTCAGTAAAGTGTGCAAGTACAATGTCGAATTCCACATATATGTATTTATTGATTTTTCTATTCGTGTAAGGACGTCATCAGCTATTCGTGTCCTACTTTCTATGGAGTCGAGTCGAGGGCGGCGTTTTCTACCCTACACGAGTGAGGTTTCTATTAGTTCTAAAAGATCCCTGCTAGTTTGCCGACAAAGGTGTGCTTCAAATATAACACAATATTTATAATATTTTCCCATTTTAATGAAAATTTTGTTTTTGAATTTTTTGTATATTTAAAGAAACAATTAATCAATAACGAAATTCACGTTTATTCCTTGAATAAACAAAAAATGGATTTGTGTAAAGATTTTCCACTTATGGGAGGAAATAAACAAATTTTATGTAGTTCAATTTATAGTTGTGAGTTTAGATAGGTACAACTAATGAATTCACATTTTTCCACATAGGTTTTGTTTTGCTTAATAAATTGCAAATATTTTGCTATTTGTATACCATTATTGAGTAACTCAAGATCAAATATTTTTTTACAACAATTTTTTGTTCCAGTGGTGGTTTTTGCATGAAAATGTTACAAACATACAAAAATACAAATATTTCCTTTTTGATATTTGTGTAGATACAAACTATTTACGGTAAATTTTATGACAAATTAGTCTTAGGATGGTTATAAAACTGATGTTATGGGAACACCAATAAACAATTTTATACAGTTGTTAAATAATAATCACACTACATAACATTATGTAGTCATAGATAGATTGTATGTAGCACACACATAAAGACAAAATATTCTCACTAAAAATGTAAAATACCTCTTGGAATTGAATATAATCTATAAGTAATTAAATTGATACATTCCTAGAAAGTAAGGTAACTTCATTCAGGCCTTGGAAATGAAGTGAATTTATAATAGCAGAGGCTTTTTTGTCAAGCCCTTCAAAACACACTATGTCAATTAATTAAACTGATATGACCTACATTCAATATGTTTTAAAATATATAAACAAATATATTCAATATATTTTAAATATATTTGTTTTTATAATTATGGATTATAATATTATCTGATAGTCACATAATGTAACCTATGTAAATTACATAGGTATTTCAGTGTTACTTGCAAATTATATATTATTGACATACAGACACTTAAAAATATTATTATAGCACATATTTTGTATAATTTAATTTCTAACAATTGTGGGACTCTCAAACACCCTACCCTTTTTGGTTTATCTAATACATATCTTATCATTATATACCAATCATCATGGTGATCTAAAATAAATCTTAATTAAAACAAATGGTGCAGCTTAAGTAAATATTGTGTTATCATATCAAATGTAAATTGTATCGAAATGAAGCTTATCTAAAATTCAAGAACATAGTCTTTGTGAATTCCCAATTACAGTTTAAAAACATTATAATTTTGGAGTGGGAGGCCTATGAATAATTTTACAGATTATACCAATAAAATGTATGTTCAATATGATACCTCCTTGATAAATCAACATACATAAATCCAAAAAAAATTGTTCCCACTCTAAGCCCAAAAATCTCCATAACACAAAACTTCAAACTCTATATGTCAATCAATGTAATCAATTTTGGTGCATATTTTTTCTCTAGAACTTGAAAATCTCTACCTCGAACATAAACAGAACAATTTATAATGTAGAATAATAATACAATTGAACAAGTATGAAGCAAAATATAATAAACTAAAATAACATAAGAAAATACAAAACTACATACCTTGACTTCTCCTTTATCAGTAACAGTGACTTGGTGACAAGGTAGCGAGTCAAAACCGGGAAAATCTTCAATATCACCAGTCTTCAAATTGAAACATGCTCCATGCCATGGGCATCTCACTCTACCGTCACCCAAAGCCCCAGTGTTCAATGGTGCCCCATAATGAGTGCATTTCGGTCCCACCGCACTGAATTCTCCTTTCTGTTTAACGAGTAAAACTTTTCCGTGTTCGCCGATTTCAAATACTTTCATTTCATTTTCGTTAATGTCGTTTACTTTGCAAACAACTGCTTCTACATACTCCACTTTTGACTCGGTACGAGAAATTGTTCCACCTAATAATTATAATATTAATTAATACAAGTGTCCTTATATATGCTAAATGTTTGTAAAATCATTGTGTAATTTCTACTCACGTTGAGGGTCATTTTTAGAAGATGTGCATTGTTGATTAGGACTATAAGACCTTGAGTCGGAATTACCCATTTTTCTTATATTTATCCTTTGAAACCTTGGGCCTACAAGAATTAAACGTAAATTAATTTATAAAAGCATGGAACAAAACAGTTGAATTTTTTTTATGGTAGTCTTAAAATTATTATTACCACTGCAGGTTAGGTAAATTTATAAGAGAAAATTTAGATCATATGTAGGTCAATGATATTATTTAAATTATTATTTTTCTACACTTTGTGAACGGTTCACCTTGAAAATACCGCGGTGCAAATCGGCTGACAACACGACCGCTATTGAAAATTTGATTGAAAACAAACATTTTTCACTCTGTCCATAGATATAATTTTACCTATGACTGTCAGTTTTACATTGTCTTTGAGTAATATGATGTTATAACGTGTAATAAACAGCAAGTTTATGTTTTGTAGACAAATTATCGGGCTACCCAGGTTTAAAATAAACTACTATACAATATGATTAATATCAGAACAAAATATTTAAATTTTAAAGTAGAAAGATATCAGTTTGTGTCGTTTTCATATTTTAATGATATCAACTGAAAACTAAGTTTTGGCATATTGTGACATAAGTGTAGTTAAAATTGTTGCCGCGAATTAAAAAGGCGGCTAATTCTGTAAGCTTTAAGAGGAGACTTGGAAAAGAATTAAACAAACCATCTTTAAGTAACCAATTAATAATTATTGACAACTAGAAGTAGAAAAATGGCAACACTCATTTTTCTACTTTTTATTAAGGTCGAAATTTGGTCGTCATGAACGTGGCTTTAACAGTGTGATGTATATTTACGAAAAATAATATATTAATTGTTAAAAAAATGTCTGATGTAATTGTCCCCAAGGGTCAACCTATTGCAGGTGATCCCGAAAAAAAGGGGTGGTTGTTTAAATGGACGAATTATCTCAAAGGATATCAACGAAGATGGTTCGTGTTGTCAAATGGGCTATTATCATACTACAGGTACTTTTTATCATCACAACTGTTTTCTCTTCAACTGTCAACTAATTAGAACATTATAAGAATTTAATTATGATGAATCTTTCTGTTAGAGCTAAAGTACAGTTTGGTTACTAATTTTAACCAACATGCCTTTTGCCTGTGTTGTAATCATGTTTTTTTATTATTTTACAGATTTGGCCATATATTTATTTATTTTCCATAGCTTAAGTGCAAAGCTATTAAATAGTAGTTAATAATAAATATAGAAATAAAACATTACATCCTAAATTGTTTACTGAATTATAATGTGGCTGTAATTTAAAAAAAAATCTTTATTTAAGCTTTCCAAATCTTTTAGAATTTTATTTAATTACAACAAATCATATAATTTTTCAATAATTACTGACTTTAAAAATTTTTTCACCATTAAAGATCTGCAACTTCACTGAAAATTATTAATGTTCAATCACACTATAATATTATAAATGTGAAAGTTTGTTTGACGATCAATCACGCTGAAACTCCTGAACGGATTTTGATGAAATTTGGTATACGGTCAGGGTATGTGCTGTCTTGGGTGATAGGATACCATTTATCCCGATTAAATGCTCCCTTGGGATAAAACAGGAATCTTGATATCTGTGCGGAGCTGGGACAAATGACTATTTTTACATAACTTATAATATATTCATTTATGTAATGTGAAAGGAACTGTCTGTTCGTCTGTCTCTTATTCATAAGTCAACCACTAAACCACTTAAACAAAATAAATATGAAAATACCTGGGTATTTGAGGTACATCATATTTATGATAAGAAAAACATTTAATTTTTTTAGAAATCAGGCTGAGATGGCTCACACATGCCGTGGAACTATATCACTACTTGGTGCATTAATACATACTGCAGATTCCTGTACCTTTGTAATTAGTAATGGCGGTACACAAACATTCCACATTCGAGCCCATGATGAAGTGGAACGACAGAGTTGGGTCACAGCCCTGGAACTAGCAAAGGCAAAGGCTATGTAAGTATTTTTGAGTCTGTGGGAATTATTAATAATCTTAATAAAAACATAATAAGCAAAACTGGGATACATAAAGCAACAAAGTAATATATGTTTGACTTTCTGTAAAAGATTTTAAATTACAGCCTTTTTTTAAGATGAATACATTTTAGTATATTTTAGTATATACATCAAGATACTAAAATGAATTTAATCACATTTAAAAATTTCAATTTCTTTAAAATTTATGTCATAGATTTTAAACATTGGCTAAAAACAGTAAGAGTGAATATTATTAAAAAACATTGGCTTACGTTTAACTTAAATGGAAATAATCAAAACTGATATACTTCAGAGAAGTGTTTTCTTTTATTACCAAATAAATTTCGTGGTTAACAAAGGTAATGTTTCTAGACGCGCACAAGAATCAGACGATGATGACGACCAAATAAATTCTGGCCCCGTCACTGTGGCTGGTGAGGGGGAGGGTGAGGATGCCGGCGGGATTGCTCGTGAGCTCTCAGCGAGATTCCACGATCTACGCACATGTTCAGAGTTGGTCACTAGGCATGGGGCAGCTCTGCAACGATCCCTGGTCGACCTGGAGATACCTCCATCAGATATTACTAAACAAGTATCGGAGAGAGCGACTTTGTTTAGAATATCATGTAATGCTATGATGAATGTAAGTAATCTTTAAAGAAGTTGTATATTAATGTAAATAATTATTTTCTATAAAAAAGCTCAGCTGCATCTTGGGGAAGAGGTACGAATAAAATTTCTGAAATGTGACTGAATGACAACAATTTCCTTTAAAAAAAATAAAATCCCCGTCAAACGGCAGGGTCTGCAGCTAGTAACAAAACGTAAAAAAAAAAATTGTGACAAACGAAAGCCTCCTTCGTTATTTGTAAGTCAGAACCAAATGGTTTTTTTATCCAACATTCAAATGCATAATTAAACCGTTTCTTGTAATTGTAATTCTCTTTAGTAACACAACAATACATTCCTCAAACAACCTGACCGTATCTTTTCCTCCTCATCATTCAAACTTCTTTCACTCTCCTTTACTGTCACCGCCATTACTCTATGGAATGCTTTACCTGAGGGCGTGAGGAGAGCACAAAGCCTGCCGATCTTTAAACAGTTATTAAGGAAGCATTATGACTCTCTATCACAGGGAAAGTCAAATTAGATACCACATAGCAGTAGAGACTGTTAATTGTATTATATTATTTTCCTATATACATTAGTAGGTATATATGTATGTATGTATATTTGTATGTATGTATATATATGGTATATATGTAATTGTAAATACAATTTGTATATTTCTATCTTGTGCACTACCACTACCCTCCTTCGCAGCTTTCCTCTGCTTTGCGGTGTCTGGAAGAGATCGCTTGCAAGCCATAAGACCGCCTTCTGTACTAATTTTTTTTTTATATTATGTCCATTGTATTGTTCTTTCTTTGTGTACAATAAAGAATTTTTATTATTATTATTAACAATAAATCTTAACATTTGCATTTCACCAAATAGGCTTGTTCGGAATTCATGAGCGCGGCCGCTGCATCCAGTGCGAGAATGAGTCGCGCGTTGCAGCATGAGCGGGAACAGAAGATGCGGCTGCAAGAGATTGTGGAGCAGCTGGCGAGGCAGCACGACAGTCTGGAGAAGACGGTGGCGAGGAGCACGCCTCACACTGGTGAGTACCAGTTATAAGGTTCCAGGTAGAGATGGTGAAGTAGCTGGTGAGACAACACGACAGTCTGGAGAAGACGATAGTGGGAAGCAAACCACATACTGGTACATAGAATATGAGAAGTGAGAAGCTTAACGAATTTAAAAATATAACATTCATTTCCATAATGTGTATTGTATTTTGTACAAGCGCAAACAAATAGCGCATCCGGTGTGATTATTACAAGCTTATCAAATAATGACATGCATATAATTTAAATTGTCTAATACATAAACAGTAGGTTGCGGATTTCCACACGTTTGTACATTTTTCCGTCACCGCTAAACAAAAAACACGTAAGTTAACATATACGTATTATAATTGAATGCTAATATCTGTATAAATAAATATATTCACCTATTGGCAATGAAAATGATAAATGTATAAATTGTAAAATTTGTGTTAGAATATTAAGACTTTAGAAGACTTCTAAGGTGTTGTGGGATACCAACCGCAGCTTTCCCATGATTGCACTTTAGAGATAAAGCCCTGAGCAGTCTGCCACTTACATAAGACTATGTTTGTTAAAAAATAGCAAATAAAGTAGGTTTAGGTGTTAGATGAACTGGTTAATAATGGGTCTATGGTATGCTATAATGAATTTCTTTCCATAAACTTAAAAATACTGGCAGATAGTGACATGCTCATGTAATAAATTTCAGTCTAACAGTATTTATAAGTAGTTTACATAAAAAGTAAACGTTAAATTTTAATTTTACCTGGCTATTATACAAAAATGTTATTCGACTTATGAATCAGCTTAATTTCTAAAGGGTAATTTGATGCATAAATAATGTTTTTATCGTTTGAAATCGCTAATAACGACTAAATTACTGATTAATGGAAAGTTTTTAGTTAATGGGAGGTTAATATGTCAATTTTAACTACATATAAGCATTTGTTCTATTTTACATATAAGCATTTGTATCTATCTCGAAGAATTCCTCCAGAAACGTACCTAGGTCAATAAATTCATAAGTTGCTATGCACTTATCTTGGCTTAGCCCCCCCGAAATAACAAAAGCAAAAAAATTTTGGAAATACTTGATAGATTCGGTTGACTAATTTTTGGATTAAATCGTAAAATAAGTGTTTCCTCTATAGTATTCTAATTTTTAGCCATCCGCCCTCGGCTTCGCCCGTGGTACAGTGTAGATGCAGCATTCAAATTGTGGAAGAATTTTTGAAATCGATCCAATACTTTTTCAGCCAATTCATTACAAACGTAGGTACACACATACAGATATTTCCCCTTTATAATATTAATATAGATAATAGATTTAACGTTCGTGCTAATAGCGAGGCGTATAACGAACAAGCATAATTTACTGTGCTTACACAATCGTGTTCGTAATTCAACTCGGCACATTCGCATTTCGCACGATACAGGTACTTTTTCAATGCAGAGAGCTTAATCTTGATTAAATTCTTCTTGCATGTTTTATATGGAAATAAATATGATATTGAATACAGTATTCTATCTCAATAGACATTATTCTTTGCATTTAAAAAAAAAATCCGAAAGTAAAAATAAAAATAGTTTTAGACAAACTTTATGTTCCAGTAAATATTTCGTACAAAGATGAAACGGAACGTATTCTTCGAATGACGAGTGACGCATGACGCTAGTGACGGATCACGGAAAATCTGAACTATCGAAATAATTGGACGACTTGCAAAATTAACATCTAAATTGATTCACTTTAAATTTCAGTGTTTCATATTACATTATAAATAAATATAATAAAGGGTATAAAAAAAATAATAAAATGAAATAAATATAACCCGTGTTTTTGGTACGTAAATCGACCGTCATGAGGTTCTGAATTTGTGCGATATATATTGTTCTTAATTTTCTCGTCTTTTGGTTATACCAAGGTTGAATTACAGTAACCTAATGTCTTGCAATAATTGGTATGTTGCGGTTGTTGCGTGTTCGTTTATCTAATTATCGTTTGCTTTGAACAGTGTGTTGATTTCGGCGTGCTCCTACTTAGTAACAAATATAAAAGTATAGGTGTTTTAATTGTGTTTGTGTGATCTTGGCATTGTGTATTTAGAGGCTTGTCATTTAAATTGAATTGATCTTAAGGTTATTGCTATGATAAATAAATATAACTACTAAGAATACGTCATGGGTGGTAAGTGAATATAAATTGATGAAAAGCTAGTATTCAGCGCTATCATCACAATCTTATTTCATGTCAACATGCATGATTATGCATCACGATGTTTGTGTACATGAATCGGGCTTATGTGTGTGATAATTGTTTGTAATGTCATTTATTTGTTTTTGGCTAGCTTAAGCTAAACTTCAATAGAGCTCAAGCATAATATCATTTTTTAACAATAAAAAATTAATTGAAGATGTCTATTAACACTTATCTAACTTTTGATTAATGATTTTAGGCTCCATTGATCAGAAAGGAAATGAGCAGTGTGTTTCAATGGTGTATTAATTATCTACTCAATATACTATATCCTAGGAGCGCACAAAGTGATGTACTTATATAAAAGCATAGTTCATTTGCATAGTAAATTTTATTATTATTATATTATAACTCAAATATCTAGATATAGATCAATGTTATAAGTAGTTCCACTTTGTAATCTTTTACATGAAAGCATAGCCTTAAATAGTAAGCCATAAAACAACATTCTAGAAATAACTTTCTATTTTAGCCCCATTATTTCATCCATATTCATTATGAGGTGTTGCATATTTTAAATGAATATCATTTGTATGTTGTATTCAATGTTGTGATTTTGTGATAGTCTGATGTTTTTGTTTTTACACGGTTGGCAAATTTTTCTTGTTTCTTGATATAGATTAAAAATAAAAATATTAATAGTTTTTAATTTAATTCAATATAAAAAGTGAATAAAAGTGTTGTCAATTGTTAGAGATAGAAAACAAATACTCATTAGAATTCATCCATTATTTGCAACTACAAACTGATAATGATGAATCCATTATATTATACAATAACATGTACTATTATTTTCAAGTATTTTTATCATAAATTATCAGTTTATACAATTAGCTCTCATCCATCAATTGCTACTGTCTCAATCTTGTACATGATTGAATACTGCTAAACTGTGAGCAAGCTCCATACAATAGCTCAGCACATACATTCATCATTCTATGTGTATAAAACAGCATTTGTGCTATATTATATGCTATCTGTCTTGTGTTGCATTTTTAGTTAAACATTACTTCATTCAATATTAAAATAAAAAGATTATTTTACTTATATAATATCAAATATCATTAAAATCTCATCAGTGGTTTTTGCATGAAAGAGTAACAAGCATACATGCATCCATCCATTCACAGAAACTTTTGCATTTACAATATTAGTAAGATTCCATGGTTGCATAGTTTCCAAGACTTTTTGAATACATTGATTTGTATGTTGTGTTTTCCAGTACATTTATCATGTTAAAATAACCTTGAAATTCAAAATTTTACTAATGCTCTTTGATGATCACTGAAGTATGACACGGTTTTGGTACTGCGCCTGTGATAAAATCATTCTAGCATGACCTGACATACAAAGATATGAAATAAATATTACCAAATAATCTGTCCAATAAAGGATAGTTCCAAAATAATGACCCATTAAATGATCAGCCAATGTTTCAGACATAAATAAATATTTTAAAATTTAAAATAATGTTTTCATATTGTCACAGGCGGTAACGGTTCTGGACAAGGTAATGATACCGAAGATGAAGAACATGAATTCTTTGATGCAGTCGAAGAGGGAGCCTCATCAGCTATGGAAGACAAAACTTCCTTTGTAATTAAAGTGCCTGTAAGTTTTTGTTACATTAATACTATATTTGTTAATTTGGAAGTTAAGATATCTGTAAATAACTGTTTTACTCTAGCTGAATGGTCACTAAATTTCCTTAATTTTCTTTGAGTTTTTGCCGCCAATGTCATTAGGCTTGTTTGAACCAAGTACGGTTCTGTCACGACTGCAATTTCATATTTAGTTTGTGTTTGCTATGGGTCAAATATAGAATAAAATGTGAAAGAAAAATAGGGATTTATTTATTTGCTTTCTGAAGTAAACTACTGTTCTTGTTTACTTTATAATATTTATGAAAATTATCGACTTAATATTCATGATAATTGTGTGCCGAATAACGAAGTTACTATTGTGTCTACAATACTTAAACAATTCTTTTCTCAAAACTATAAAATTTTACCTAAACCTGTTTTATTAAATTTTAGGTAAATAGAAAAAACAAAGTGAAAAGTGGTGAAAGCTCTGACGAATCTGAAGTAGAAACTGTAACAGAAACACAACAAGTAAGTACAATATCAATTTTAATCGATTGTTTAAATATGAAACACTAAATGACTCTTTTGTGAGCTCTAAATGACTCGTTAGTCTTGTTTGTCATTAATTAATTCGAAAATTGAGTGAATGAAATCTAGTTTGAAATAGATTCAGTTATATCAAATTTATTGTGACAGAATGTTGTTGCTAATGAAATATTTCCTTTATTGAAATATTTCAGTGCATTTTTTTTTTATAAAATCATTTTTTGTGATCTATTGTCCTATATAATAATTGACAGTTGCTCGGGATTTTTTATTTATTTACTCGTTACAAACTTACAAAACTTTAATTCGTTTTATTGTGGAATTTTTACGATTGTTATTAATTCGAAATTCGAAATGAGATTTCGAAATTTGATTCCGTCCTCAAGCGAACGTTCCGTTTGACGATAGGTGTATTTCGTGGAAGACAAAGAGAGAGCAGAGAGCGCGATGGGCGGTGCGGAGATTGCTGACGCGGCGGCGGCCAGTGCCAAGCCGTCTGATGATAAGGAGCTTGATATTAAGATTTGGGTGAGTTTTTAACGCAAAGCTTATTTTAAATCGGTACCATAAACGGACTTCCATGTCGGAAAACCCGTTACGAATTAGTCTATATCTTATAATAGCCTTATAATAGAAGAGTATTAATGATTGAAACATATATTCAGTGTCGTTATTTAGCGATTAGCATATGTAGTCAGCCCTGCTATTAAAATATTTAGACGAAATTTAAACTATACGTATAATTTCATTTAAATGTAATGGTTGAAATTAGAGCGTGTAATGAAATTGTATGTGTAATAATTTCGGACTTCCAAATACTCCGACGACCTCCAACTCCATTCCACTGCGTACGTACCGCATTGAAATATAAGTTTGATACACCGCATCGTATTACTATGAAAATATAGAACAAGATACGCACTCAAAATATATACGAGAACGCAACTCTCAAGTTTTTTCATTAAATATAATATTTTTGTATGAATAAAATATGTGTATTTTACATAAATACTTGTTATAATTATAATCATTGGATGTATTCATTGTATTGCATCGTATAAAACAAGAAAAATGAAATATGTAATAACGCAATGAAATCTATAGACTCTACATTGTCCTTCAGAGCGCGATATCGCGACGCATCCTAAATTACATCACCTTTTGACCGCGACGTCTCGCTTGCAAGACCATAAACACAATTTATGATTGAATAAAATTGACCGATATAGATTTTGTACTTGGCCCTGACCTGCCTTCATATTGGTCAACGTTACAAATGACTAGTCGTTGTTGTACCGGTCCGAACTAAATTATAATTAATATCATAACGCTAATTTATGTTACGTGGAAACTTGTAATAAAATTTTTAATACGAAAGTTGCATAATATAGCATTTTGGTTCATATTGTTTAAAAAATGGTAACGCTGTAAGGACATCATTTTCAAAACTATTGATAATTAAATTTATGTTTGAGACAAACATCTATATACCTATATATCAGGCATGCCACTATAATAACGTTATAAAGAGTTTTATTAACATAATGAATGGTTATCTCATTATTTAAAAATCTATTTATATATTTTTTTGCCCATAGTATAAATGATGTGTCACTTGTTTGTCTGCTCGTGATTAGTTATTTGTAAGCTTATCTTATCTCGATTGATTAACTTTGCAATTTGTATTTCTGTGATTTACTGATATCCGAATTGTTTGAATTTAGGACTTAATTTGCCAATTATTATATATTTTCTTAACTAACTTGTATAGTAATGGTACAGTTATAGCATTGTTATTTATGTAATTATGTCATAATTAAAGCTAATGTTCATAATTTTTTGCCAGTAATAATTAAAGTCTACAATTACGAAGCAAATTCTTTTTATTAATATGTATTTAAAAATAAAATAAAATGTTTCAGCCGCACGTGTCCCAAGCGACGGACAGCGTGGTGGAGGGGCACCCGCGGCGCACGCGCGTGCCCGACAAGCCCAACTACCCGCTCAGTTTGTGGTCTATTATGAAGAACTGTATAGGTGAGCTCTCGCGGCTACTTAGGTCTATGGTCTATAGTCAATACCATATTATTTGTGGTATGGCTAATTAAGTTAAGTCCCGTTTCCCCGGGGATCCCGGTGGGGTATGGAGCTGTGTCACTGATCGTAGCCGATCATTTAATTTTTTGTGTTTCCTTACCGAGTGTCGAACCCATAACCTTTCGTTTCTTTGCTCACTCGCTAACCATTGTACCAAGGAGGCGGTATGGCTAATAGAGGTATTAAAAATCAAGTGCAGGAGCTAGTTTTAATGCATGACGGTCATATGACATATCATGTGTATTATGAAGAAAGCGATCTCTTTTTCGTTAAAAAGAGAGAAGAGAACGCCGTAACCTGTCTTTCGCGCGTGTACGATGATTCCAATGTTTGTTTGGCAATGTTTTCGCGATGTTTTCGTTCTTTTTAAACGTTAGGCGTATGAGTTTATAGGCTTCATCTCCCTCGCTCTATAGCCCACTGCAGACTCTTTTACTCTGTTATGTAAGGTTTCCTATGCATTGATTTAAAGAAAAATAAAACTGTAACTTATATATAATACAATATTATATATGGTTATAACCATAGTCTATTCAATATGTGACAAAAATTCAATATATTATATAATAAATAGCGGTCCATCCCGGCTTCGCCCGTGGTACATATATAGCCTATAGCCTTCCTCAATAAATGGGCTATCTAACACTGAAAGTATTTTTCAAATCGGACCAGTAGTTCCTGAGATTAGTGCGTTCAAACAAATAAACAAACTCTTCGGCTTAATAATATTAGTATAGATATAAGTTATGTTTATCAATAAGATCGCTATATTGTATCTATGGATCTTATATTGATGTTACTATACTATATTCGAGGTAGAGTACTATATGTACTAATAAGATTATTTACTTATGAAGATTAACATTTATTTTTACTTTATACAATGAAAAACTGTACAGCTGAGTTACTTAAGATAATGAATTTTACTATACATGGTATAAGTATATTTAATAATATATTAAAAAAATTAGAAGAAAATGCTGCTCAAACTTAACTAATGATTAAATGTGATACACTTGCTGTAACTCGCGGCGTCATTCGCATGATACCCGGGTCAAAAGGAGCCTGTAAGTGTAGTTGAATGGATTAGCAATCCATTCAGTTGATGGATGGATCAACGTTCTGAGTAAGTGTAGTTACACTTACGGGCTCAGAACGGATAATGAAATCCTGACGCATAAACCGCGGGCTATTATAAGTTAGACATGTCTGTCACCATCTGTGGCGTCCCAGCTCCTCCTCCTAAGAATGGCCGCCGCAACAAAACAACGAATTAGCAAGTTCGAATTTTTAGCTTCATTATACATGTTATCCACACGCTATTTACTTCTTCTCTAAATAGTTCATACTCAGCAAAAATTATTGTTTAAGTCATAAACTTTTTGTCACTATGTCTAACTATAATTTCTACACAACAGGCAAGGAGCTGTCGAAGATCCCGATACCTGTTAACTTCAGCGAGCCACTCTCCATGCTGCAGCGGTTAACGGAGGACTATGAGTACTCTTCAGTGTTGGACCAAGCTGCTACCTTCTCGGACCCGGCACATCAGTTGGCCTATGTGGCTGCTTTTACTGTGTCTTCGTATGCTACTACAGCTAATAGGTGGGTATATAGAGATTTATTAGATTATAATTGTTTACATTTATAAATAAAATACTTGGATGACCGAGCTTTGCTCGGTTTAACTTCGTGAAGTTAGATTGTTTATAAGCGTTTTTTCCAAGATCGTTTAG
>NC_052103.1:5118132-5131718 GCF_012273895.1 Zerene cesonia
AAAATGTATGTTTGCAAAGGGCAGTGTTTTCAAATACGTCGGCTTAAACCATTGTTACAATATATCGATTTTTGCGTGTTAGGTAGCCGGGGCTGGTTCGTGTTGTAGCCGTTTTTATCTGGTAGGTAGAATGATGTTGTTTTCACAAGGCAGGAGAAAGGCTTTAGGTAAGTTTCAAAGTAGTGACCATCATAATTAAAATTATTTCAACTTCTTCAACTGCTACTAATTATAATTCGTGAGATATTTTTTTTTATGTCACAATCGGTAATGGAGCTTGTGGGTCGCCTGATGGTAAGCGCTGCTATCGCCCATGAACATTTTGAGAGGTATAAGGTCCATTGCACACCTTACGCCTCTACAAATTGATTGCCGACTTCATATTGGGAAGGGAACAAGAAAGGATTGACGAGAGGAATCTTTATTCTTACTTTCCTTTGGAAGGACTGGGAAGGATATGGATCTCCAGCTCCCCCACTCACCGAACGAAACACAGCAGAATGCTATTTCACGCCGGTCTTCTGTGGGGGTGTGGTAATTCCCCGGTGCGAGCTGGCCCAATTTGTGCCGAAGCGTGCTCGACTACTACATACAAAAATATACATACAGTTCATAATTCAAATCTAGTAAAACTATGCAGCCTCAAAGAAAAATATGTTTTTGAATATATTGAAAATTCTTGTCATATTATATCGGGTGAGCTTATACCCATAAGCTATCGCAAAGCCACCATAATATTACTCTTTAGTACTGACCTATAGCTGAGTATTCATAGGAATACTAAGCTATAGAGCTTAGCATACTCATTACCAACATCTCACCCTTCAAGCTACGAGGATACTTATTACGGAGTACCATAATCAACATGAGTAACCAACGGAGGTAAGTGGTCAGGTGCAGCACCACCCCCCCACCAGCGCGTCTCACTGCGAGGGTGCCGGCGGCTGGGTGTGCTGGCAGCAGTTCTCCGTCTCCAGCTACTTCCGGGGACAGTTCATCACGATCACCCCGGACGCGGAGACCTTCGTGCTGTTCAGGCGCTCGGGCAGCAGATATCGGTGGTCCAAGGTTTCAGGGTTTTGGAATTATGGTAGCTAATGTAATAATAAATGCGCCTAGATCAGAGACTGTGAGAAGCCCATTCATTGGTATTCAGTTTTATGGCTAATGTAATAAGTGCTGTCTTAAATAAAATTTGACTCATTTTGATTTTGAAAATTTGTGTCAGTAAATTAATTGAATACTTTCTCAATACATTATTCTTTGTTCATTCGTGTCTCTTATTTCCTTTTGTTTTATAGAACATATTTAACGCTTAAACTTTACTCGTGTCAGCTAATTAGATGTGGTCCTGTACTTACAAATTACAACACTTTAAACAATTGCAAGGAAAAAAGAATCGTATATGTTTTCACAAAATTGTAGGTGACGACAACAGTGCACAACATAATAGTGGGCAAGCTGTGGGTGGACAACCACGGCGACATGGAGATAGTGGGCGAGGCGGGCCCGGCCACCGGCTACGTGGCGCACCTCAAGTACCTGCCCTACGGGTACTTCAGCAAGGACACGCAGCGGAAGGTCACGGGGGTCATCAAGGATCCCAATGGAGTGGTGGGTGATTGATACTTTAATTATTTGGTGTTGACTGTTGTGATAAAAAAAATCTAGTTAATTAAATGTCAATGACGAATATTTATTACGTGTTTATAATGAGCATCAAATTTTACATTTCTCTTACTGCTGTTTAATGAAAATTGATGATTGCTGATGCAACTTAACGCATTCGTAGGAATTCGTTTAACCGTTTTCGCTACAATAAAACTTAAAATAAATGTCAATTATATGACCGCTAAGGAATGTGAAACAAAAATGTCGATCAATATCTTAACTTTGACTATACACGCAAAGTGAAGTAATGTACGTTGGCACCGCAGCCGCGCTACGTGCTGCAGGGGCACTGGGACAGCCGCGTGGAGGTGGCGGCGGTGACGAGCGCGTCGCCCGACAACACCGTCTGCAAGACCGGCAAGTTCGTGCTCGCCTGGCAGCGCGTGCCCGCGCCCTCCGACTGCGACAAGTGAGCGCGTCCCCCTCCCCCTACTATATACTACCCCATATATACTATACTAGCAAACCCGGCGAACTCCGTTTCGCCACCAGATGGCTGTATGTGAAAGATAATTTTCCCGCTTTTCTGTTAAAATTTTTCCTGAATTTTCTTTGCTATAAACCTCACGGAGCCCGACCTTTCCAACGAATGCAAAACTGTGGAAATCGGCTAGTGCGTTCTGGCGTTATAGCGTCAGGAAGGAAAACCCGACTTATTTATATATAGTAGATAGACTAAAACTGTTTCTTTTTAATTTGTATTTTATCATTCAATATTTGATTCAACGAAAAATTTGTCATATTCTGATATGATAGATCAATCAATAGTTATAGCACTTCGAAATTTTATCAAAGATTTATGTTGTATATCTCCAGTGTTGTGTCGCCCCTTTTTTAAATATGTTATTTTTCATTACACGTATAAATGTCGTACGTAACGATATAGTACATAGTGTAGTGCACGGTGTAGTATAGCGGGCACGTTCCGCAGATGGTACAACTTCACGCTGCTGGCGGCGCAGCTGAACGAGCCGGAGACGGGCGTGGCGCCCACGGACTCGCGCCTGCGGCCCGACCAGCGGCTCATGGAGGAGGGGCTCTGGGACGAGGCCAACGCCGAGAAGCTGCGCCTCGAAGAGAAGCAACGGTATTTGCTCTATTCTTAGCAAGCCAATGTCATTCATGAAATACCCTTATTTCTTTATGACATAGAAAGTAGTAAAATCGTTTGTCAAGTCAATAGGTTTTCTTTGAAAATCTAGTCAGTGTTTATGGAGAGCAGATTTTGGAAGTATGCACTATTCTTCATGTCATATAGAATTCTTTTGGTGTGATCTATGTGTTACTATCCGGTTAAAGATTTTTCTAATGTTTCGGAATTGATAAATTTTAAAATAATGTCTAGAGCCGCTTTAGCGTAGTTATGAGAAAAAAATGATACGAAATCGCTCTGTTTCGACATGATAGATAAAAAAAAAAACAAAGAAAATTTCTTTCACATGTTTCGTAACATGATATAACAGTAAAAATGCGTGTTGTATGTTCCAGCGCGGCGCGGCGCGAGCTGGAGGCGGCGGCCGAGGCGGCGGCGGCGCGCGGCTCCGCGCCGCCCGCGCCGCGCGCGCCCGTCTGGTTCACGCGCCAGGCCGCGCCGGGCCAGCCGCACCTGCGCCACCTCTACAACAACAAGTACTGGGAGTGCAAGCAGCGGCAGGACTGGGCCGCCTGCCCGGACATCTTCTAGTGCCGCTGCGTCTGTGCACCAGCCGCTCCCATCGGACGTGGACACTTGACGGGTGTGGTGTGTGGCATCTGCCATCTAATGCGCGATACTGTACGGAAGTTGTGCGCGAGAGCAAGCGCTCCTCCGAGAGGGATGCGCGTTGCGATTGTTCGACGCGGTTACTGTACAGTACTTGTGTGTTGATAGATTAATGTTCCGAAGTAATTTGTATATCAAGCGCTGATACTTGAGCTCGATACATTCTTATGTTAATTTTAAATTATGGTCCTTCGAGCCAACATGTTAGTTGGGAGAATTAAAAATGCAGATCTCAAAAGATCCACAACACGCTATCCTGTCCCGACATCTATTGATACTGTAGGAATATTGTGATAGAAAAAAAGTGTAAACATAATATGTTGACATAAGTTTTTATCTCACTTATTTTAAATCTAATATTTTACTGCTTTTTAATGTTGCAACAACGATGAGCACATACAAACATGAGGAATTATAATAGCATCAACTAATGGGTGCAATTCTCAATCCCAATATAACAAAATAATTTCATTTATATAGCCATGTTAATTAAATAATAATAATAATAAAATAGGAGAAGACAAATTTGCTTGCATTTAATATTCGACATGAGTCGAATGACAAAATTATTACGAGTGTTGATTAAAATAGTTGAATACAGGTAATGTAAGCTCATAAAGGCAGTATTAAGGAAATAATCGTTAATATCATACTACTCATCATTTGAACTGCATCAGAACTGGTTCATTCAAAAAAGGTTGTGCTTTTGCTTATTTCTAAAATCAATCATAAATAATAAATAAAATTGATGCGAATAACTACTCTCTGCTTTAGCTATCGATATAATTGCTAAAATAAAACGATAATTTATAAGCTTTTAACATTGCCACTTATTATCGTTAATTAATGCTACCCGTTTTCTTTTTACTTGATAACATTGATATTTTCGGCTAAACAAAAATAGATTGTGTGTTCGAAAATGTATCGTGTGGTAAAAGACCTATTACAATTAAAGACAATCTGAAATTATAATTACTATAAGTGCGTATGTTATTTTTCTGCAGTTATCACATAATGCGATGTAATTTTGATTGTTGAAGTATGATAGCTAACTGAGACAACAGCTAATATTCCACACGGTTGTTCAACGAAGACGTTTATACAGATCGATTGTGTGGTGGCAATGGGCGAGACGCGAGAGGTACAAGCCCGAGCTACATACGCCATGTTTGTAGCAGCTCGGGACATTATTTAGGGCGCGCATATTTGAATGTTGTTTTCATAATTATTATTTATTGAATCGTGACAACCGTTACATTTTTCGACTTTTACTCCGAGATCAAAGACGTTGTATTATTGAACGTGTATTGTTACTGTATTTTGTCCTTGGACTGTGCTGAGATTTTATTTCCCATTATTTCCTTCTGAATGTGTCCAAAAATGAAATTCCTGATATGTCACGGTACGCTCGTCTTTATTACTCTTGTGCACGTTTAATTTTAACAAATGATTTTATTTAGTAAGAATGAGATGTGTAATATAACTACTGTTAGTACACCATTGAAAATGGTACTCGTTCCACTATTTTCTCGTCTTTTTTGTTTAGTTCGCCCTTTATTTTAAGGTTATGTAATGTAATTAAAGGAAAAATATTTTATTTCATAAATCATTGTTGTTTTCTGCGGCATCATTAATCTATTTGTTATTTTTATGATTTTTGCTCTTAGCTGAATTGTGCAATTTGACGCCTACCATGATACTAATAAAAATGTCGAGAGGTTTTTGGCTCTATGGCCTAATAAATAGATTTAAATTTTGTGTTAACTTCTAAATCATAAACAAACTATAAAATTATTTTCTTAACGGATGTTACAACGAAGTTAAGTAATGTTTCAGGTACTCGTCAATCGGTTCAACACCAATCATCACTATGTATATATAAAACTCGCTTTGATAATTAGGACTTAGTAAATTATCTATTTGCTTTTATATCACCCACTTTCTCATTATAGTGTAAATTAAATAACTAGTAATGTTATACGGAATAATAGGTGCTATGAGGGATGTATACAGCAATTTAGTCGTGTTTCTATTTGTACGTGGTCGTAAATTATTTTATATGGTAACTATTTTTGTTTAAGTTTCAGTTTGATGCAATTGACTCAAATCAAATAGAGATACGATATAAATTATCAACCTTGTAGAACTTTCGATCTGCTTCCAGTTTAGAACACAAATTTCATGAGAAGTGTTAAATTTTTAACTAAAGTTGAATTTCTTATATTAATTAATAAAAAATAATTTTCTTTTGTATTTCTGTATTGTAAATAATGCAAATTTATTCCAAAACTAAGCATTGCTCTTGCGTCCAAATAGACAAGGTGTATAACATTTTCGTATTGTTGGAAGGGCGAATTAGACTAAGTCGTACCTGACAGAATACGCATGCCTTATCGTATGAGTGACGCCGCGTTGACGACGTCGGGTCTTTGTCAAACTTCTTATGCATCTGTGCCCGGATCTTTGATAGCGACTTGGACAAAGTGTAGGATATTTTGTAAGATCTATTACAAATTGTACATTTTTACGTGGATGTAAGATATTTGTTAATATTTTTATTAATAGAATGATGTTTGAATACAAAGCCATAACATCTGTATCATGTTGAGTATAAAAATAAACTATATCGAAAACATTCTTGGTTGTTTTACTTTCTATCCCTGTTTTGCATTTGTAAAGAAATTGATATTCACAGTTTGTCAATATTTATAGTCTATGTTCAAAATATTTATTATATTTTAGGTTGTAATAATGTTAAAAATACCTATCAATATTTATTACCTAATATATCGTAACCTGATTAAAGTGGCAGGGAGCCGCTGGACTCAGGCCGCTGGTGATCGGTCGTTTTGGAAATCTTTGGGGGAGGCCTATGTCCAACAGTGGACGTCCTAAAAGGCTGCAACGATATCGTCGTCTATCTTTTGTTTTTTTTATGTCATCGTCGGCAATGGAGCTGGTGGGTCGCTTGCTATGGTAAGCGCTTACACCGCATATGAAATATATGGAGCGGCGGGTCGATTGCACGCCTCTACAAATGTATTGCCGTCTTAATATTGGAAAGGTAAGGATTTACGAGAGTAATATAAAGGAAAGGACTGGGAAGGGCACGGAAAAGGATATGAGCCTCCGGCTCTCCCACTCAAAGGGCGAAACACAGCAGTATACTATTTCAATCCGGTTTTCTGTGGGGGAGTGGTACTTCCCCCGGGTGCGAGCTGGCCCAATTCGAGCCGAAGCGTGCTCGGCTACCACAAAAAAAAATGCAAAATATAAAATGTCTGTAACTATTAGCGGTAAACTCAAAGAACTATAATCCAATTATTTTGTTGTAATCATATATATATACAAAAAAAAAATTGTAATGACTAGGGTCTATTCGTAACACTATAATTCAGAATTCAATAAACATAGTAGCTATAAAAAAAAATTATAATACAACATTTTGGTCAATGATATTTTGCATCGTGCATTTTGGCGGTCCTAATGATGTGGCGTCGTAACTTCGATCAATATAAAATCGATGGCGTCTAATGCCAACGCTCTACTGGAAGTTGGCGATAATATAATGGGTACATATTGTTATTATTATTAAAATTATTATCCTGCTGAATTTTGAGGCGAATCCTCTGAATTGGCATCATTGCATAGTGCATTTTTAATTTTACATATCTACAGTAAACCCGTTAAAACTGTTTATGGTAAATTATCTAACAATGTCACATATCTGCCTTCGATCGATCATGGATAGATCAGACTCGAGACACTTTCATACGCGTCTTGAGTGCACTGACCATTTTTAAATCTCACCTTATTTTTACCTTCGATACAGGGTCGGGTTACATTCTGTTATTTACTTGTTTTTAAGAAATGAGAGCATTCAAATGAAAAGAAAACATCATTTCAACATTTTTATTAAGAAAACGGAAACAGTGAAAAAGTACATAACTGTAAATTGTAGTTGGTTACAGCATGGTTTATATAATTAAATCATTTACAGTTTAAAAACGTTACTAAACTTTTACTCTGTTTTTATCTTAAAGTTATAGTAACTTCAAGGCTAACGCGATATTGTATTTTACGTATGTATAAAACAAATACTTTTATGATACATATAATAGGTATACATAAATGTTTCTTCTTCGTTCGAACATTAAATATGATATAATAACTATGAAACAGAGTAAAAATATAGAATCGGTAAAGTTAGGTGTTAAGCAGTTAAATTATTCATACAAAGATATAAAATAAATGTTTGTCATCAATAATTGTCTCAATCTCCGAGTAGAGTACAATAATTTAACTATTGGTGGTAAAATTTTTCTGTGAATGATATCCACCCAGTAAGTATACTTTTTACATATAATTGAACTAAGAGATTGAGACGAACAAAAGTTTATTTCCGTTTAATTATTTTGTTTTATACATTTATACTTCGCCCATAGCTTCTCTCAAGCGATATCACTCATTCTTACAAAGGGAATATAAATACATACATGAGCTCAAAATTTTTTATTTTTATACATTTTTTATAAACCTCTTTAAACACAAATTATTTTAGATCTCGAGAAGTAGAGCATAGGAAATAAAAAAGCTTTGTTTTGAAACATGACCATAAATTTTCATGGAATTTAAAAAGAGCTGGCGAGTTATGCTTTTAAGATAGATATGCTGAAGTAGGGTGTCTAGGACCATTCATCCCTTTCTGATTTAACAATGAAAACTGTTCACTATTCATTTTCATAAATTGTGTCTTATAATTGAGAAATAAGTTAAACAGATCATATCAAGAAGCTGTAGTGTGGCATTAATCTTGTTACACTTGAAGATTTTTTTCAATATAAAATGGTTTAATTTTTCTACAAAATCCATAACATTTTGTTATATACCATACAAAAATTTTAAGTACAAAATAATAACAAAAAATAATATTATAAGAGGGAATAATATAGTCATTTTTTTGTTTTGTGTAATTTGTAAAAGATTTCATTTCATTTCATATAATTTACATAAAATCATATTAATTTTGGTAATTTTTTTAAAGCAGTACCCGCCAGAGCTCTTAAAAAGCTAGCCCTGAGACCTTTTCTACAATAACTAATACCAATTACTTAGTATGATAAAAATTAAAATAGTTATCAGCATATCTATTTACATATTTTACAAGGAAAAGAAATAATAAATTATTTTTATTTCTATACCTTTGATATGAGCTTCTGTTCATAAAATCAATGAAAATCTTTGACAATAAAGCAAAGTATGTTACACAAAGTGAGTTTATATTAATTACAAATTAAGAAATTTGCCTGTTTATAAAAATGAGGTCAACTCCCAAACTCTCAAAGCCCTTACAAAAGTTACAAGAAAGTCTAGCATATACAAATGACTTAAGTAATAACTTTTTCAAAAATTAAGTGCATCTTTTCTTAGTCTTGTTTTTTTTTATATTTTTATTAAATGCTCGTCTACAAATGTAATAATGATAGTTATATACACTGAATGTGTGTGTGTGTGTGTGTGTGTACTTGCTATATAAATTTAAAAGATCATGGTTCCAATTAATTTAGAATTATCCCATTAATATTACTAAAGATCGATTAAACACACAAGTATATAAATACATTTATGAAATAATGCAATGTTGCCATTCACAATAATTACGAGAACTCAGACAATTTACATTGATTAAATTAAAAAAGCAAGAAACTCATGCAATGCCTATAATATTAAATAATTTTGATACTATAATGTTGGATTAATTTCATCAAATGACATTATGGAATATGATTAAAAAAAATGAAGGACAGTTATGAATAATGATGTTAAATATCAGTTAATATCAAGACTTCAACTCCAAAAAGGAAGGCAGTTTATGTTGGTTGTCATCTCAACATTTTTTGACAGCTATGTAAATATACAATTCAGATGTTTGTTATTTATAGTTGTGAATGAACTTGTATTTAATTCGGCTAGCCTTGCTTCATTTATGTTCGAATTACATGAATACAGATACAGTATAACAAATACTTTGTGTAGGTCTTATTTTATAAACATATATAAAGTGTTTTTGAAATGTGAGCTGACACATAATATGCTAACATAATTTTCAAAATCACTGTAGAATCCATATAATTTAGAAATGGGAAGGGTAACAGGTGTTATTGGGTATGCTTATTATTAAATCAGCTCATCACATATTAAAACGGTTCTATGATTGTGTTAGAAGAACTAATCTTAATTATGTCTGCACAGAAATATGAGAGTATGAAATGTATATACTATAGTATGAAAACTTTTTATTACACACTCATTTACAATGACAAACAGGATATTAACCTTAGGACTGATAGGAAAGTAAAATCAAGATATGATGTACTTAAAGTCCTTTGTGGAACTTCTTAATGACTGAGCTTTATTTACATAATTTCACATTTAGGTATTATTCTATGCTTACGATAGACATTAATAATTTATTTTACGACACATATTAACACGATTTAATTACTAGACATACACTTTCGACTACATGAACAATTTTTTAGCAATCAATAATATCTATACTTATAAAAATAATGCTTCCGACAAACTGAAATATTTTCCGACTAGCTTTGAATAGATAAAAAATTAACTAATCAGTAACAAGTCTATTATTACTACTGACAATAAATGAAAATAAATTTTCAGTAGAACTGTAAACAAATCTATTTTGCCAGTTATTAATATATTATATCCCAAATTCATCTTATAGAAAATGAGAAGTAATGTTAAAACATTGACATCATAGAGATAGTTTGAAAACATAGGCAGTATCTTTGTTTTTGATCTTTAATTTCTGTATGTAAAATAATATAAGTTTTTTGCAAGCTTTGTGTACAATTGTCAATGAAGCGGAATTCTTGTCGCCTTAGGCTGCACAAACATTACATTACATTTAAGCACAATGTTGTACAATAACCATAAATCCTGGTATTTATATGATGACTCCCATCAAAAAAATATATTTTATAGGAATAGTACCTAAGTAAACAGTAAAATTAATGCTTCGGGAATACATAATATTAGCAAATACTAAAGTGGGGAATTTGTAGATACAGTTAAAGTTGTTGTACATTATTTGTGTAACTCTTACAATTTAAAGTGTGAATAAATCTTTTGCATTATATAATTTGTATTGTATATAACACTTTATAAACCAAACTTTAGTATAAAATAGTAAAACTTAAAAAATACATAACAAAATAAGATACAAGTAGCTAATATAGTTAGAGAGACCTATATGTAATTGTGATTATATAACAAAAAATCAAGCAAAATAAACAACATAAGCATGCTTTTTAATAAAACGAAAATGTCCATCGGGCATGTCTGCCTCTCATAACAAAATTAACAATAACCCAGCACAATATGAGCTGAATTCAGCCATCGTAAACAGAGGTTTAGCACCTGTTTCATTCCCTCCCCAAGGCGACGTTCCTATCCAATATTTCAGAACACATAGAAAAGAAAATAATTAAATGCTTCAAACAAGCTAGGAAATAGAATCTCTTACACTTATTTACAAAGCAAAAACAAAAGTACTCACAGCGACGCCATACTATGATATATTTTTGGATTAGAAGCAAAGTCGCAAGTTTCGCGGCGCGTCGCGATCGCACGAAAGCGGAAGCGCTTATTGCACAGAGGATCACTTCACTAGATTCACTTCAGCTTTCCACACTGTCCACTGTACTCCATTACACGTGAGAAGCTGCACTTTGAGACGCGGACACGCACTCCGGGAACCGCTCCGCATATTCGAGACGGGACCGTACATTGCGCACGAATTGTTCACTCGCACGTGACACTTTACACTGTGGTCTGTTGGCCGCGCGAGACTGTCTGCTCGACCGGTTCTTTGCAACTCGGGGAGCTGGCTACTCGATGAAGTAGCGCACCTTGCCACCGCCGCATCGCACCACGTCCTCCCATGCTGAAATGTATATTATTCTCATTCATGTTGAAAGTTATAGCAAGTTAGTAAAGTGATGTGATTAACTACTGAAGAAAATTGTGATTTCATTTAATTATAACAAAAGCTTAATAGTTTTGAGGACTTCACTTTTAATGAGCGATAGGGACTATTTTATATATTTGTAAACAGTTAGCTGGTTTCCTGTAAGTACAATGTTATTGCAATGTGAAATAAATTTTACAAGCTTTAATTGTGTATTTGTGACATTAAGCAAATAACAAATAGATGAAAAGATTTAATTTCTTTTTTGTTATAAGGTTTTATCTGTTCAAGTAGTCTGTATTCGAAACAAAGCGATTGTGTTAAGATATTCAAATTAAAATAGTATTACTATTAAATTTAATGTCTGTTTAATCGGTTTATGTAAATTTAGAAACATTGTAGATACAAAGTGTTCACTCACCAGTTCCAACATAGTCGATGATCTGGTGCAAATGCGCGGTGTCAGCGGGCGGGTCCGGGGGCACGTAGCGCAGCGCCAGGCAGGCGGCGCGCACGGGCACGCCGCCGCGCGCCGCGCCCCCTGTGCCCCCCGCGCCCGCGCCCGCGCCCACTCCCACGCCCACGCCCCCGCCCGCGCCCGCGCCGCGCCCCTCCGGCGCGTCGCGCAGCAGGTCGCAGCGCGGTCGGCGCGACGGCCCGCTCAGCAGCTGCTCATTGATGTCGAATCCAAACGTCACGCCGTCCATGTCCCGCGGCCTCGCCGCCGAGTCGAGCAGGATGACAGGGGGTCGCCGGTCCGCAACCACGTCTGGAGCCGGCATATCGGCTGGTCTGTTCGCTTCCGATCGCTCTTTCCGCTGATTACGCGCCGTCGTAGGAGTCGCAGGCTTGTCCCGAGGCCGCCTCGCATTCAACGCCGGGTAATCGAGAGTGTCGGCGACGGGTGGGTTGACTTTGGTGTTGGGGGGCGACGGCTCCTGTTTCAGTTCGCCGTCGCCCTCCGCGTAGAAGTTGCAAGATTCAATCAAGTCGGGGATGTTGTGTCGTGTGCGCGCGATGTCCGCGTACGAAGCGTGCGGAGGAGGGTTGGCCGGCGGAGCGGGTGGGGCGGGGGGCGGCGGCGGCGGCGGGACGGGTGGAGCGGGCGACGCGGTCGGCGCGGGCTTGGGGCGCGACTGGGGCGCGTCCGCGGGCAGGGAGTGCACAGAGTCCATGTCGTCGTTGGAGTCGTTGGAGCGGTCGGAGGGCGGGGCGGAGGGCGCAGAGGGCGAGGCGCGACGCGCGGGGCGAGGGCGCGGCGCGGGCGGCAGCTCGTCGGCGCGCCGCCGCGGCTTGCGGCGCTTCGTCACCGTCTGGAAGTCGGTCAGCTCGTCGTCGGGCAGCAGCAGGGCGGCGCGAGCGTCGTCGCCCCAAGAGCGGCGCTCCGGCTTGGTGGGGGCGCCTTTGGCGGTGAGATCTTCCAATTTGGTGCGCGAGAGCTCCTCGAGCGAAGAGGCGCGCGTGATCTTGGCGCCCTTGTCCTTGCGCCGCTCAGCGGAGCGCTTCTTGCCCTTGTCGTCGCAGTCGTCTTTGTGCTTGCGCCCCATTTTGTGAGCCCGAGCGCCGTCCGCGTTCGATTCGATGAAACGCAACAACTCGTTCAGGTCCTTGTTACCCTGGTAACCGTCGATCTGGTGCGACTTGATGACGGTCTCATTTTTCGATGACTTTTTCCTCCTCGGCTTCTTGTGTTGACTAGATCCTGATATAGGCGAACTGAATCCGTGTACCGCATTCCCGTTTTCGTCTAGAGATTTCTGTAAACGGTAGTGCACAGTGAATATAGGCACCTGAATGAAAAGGAAAAATTACTGTTAGTCGTTTTAGAATCGGGGCATCGTTACAAATAGCTCATCGCGATGAAGACGACCACAGCAATGTTTATTGCGTGAGTGACGTGTTATACATATTTTAATGTGCATTCTCGTGAAGGGGCAAGAAGCGGGTCGCATGAAGGAGGCAAGCTGTAAATAAAATAAACGGTGAACCGTCCCGTGTGCGGACGTACCTTATAGTCGTCGGTGGAGGAACAAGCGGTGGAACCGTAGTTGGGCCGCGCGAGCGGAAGCCCGCTGAAGGTGGTTGTCGTTAACACGTTGCGGGGCTGATGCTGAGTCAAAACAACACCGAATAAATAAAGACCAAACATCAAACTAAACA
>NC_052103.1:5132718-5137787 GCF_012273895.1 Zerene cesonia
GGGCACGGGGGGCGCGGAGGGCGCGGCGGGGGCGTGGAGCGCGGCGGGCGCGGCGTCGGGGCGCCACGGGCCGCCCGTGAGGCTCGCCACGGCGCGGTAGGCCGAGTCCAGCTGCAGCGGCTGTACAGCACACGACTGAGCCCTAACACCACAGACCACGAAACCGAAACACTGACAGCGAGCTAGCGTCGCGCCCGCGTTCCCCGCGAGCGTACGTTGTGCTGCGCGTGTAATGTTGCGTACATTTCAGGTTGGCCACGTTCTGCCATCTACTTGGGGTAATGCCTATTCAACTAATTTAATACATAAAATAATATATAAACTAGATGAAATATGAGTAAGTTAAGCCATGTGAAGTCGCGTCTGTAACATGTTTAACCAAAAACATGATAGTCAAGCAAAAAATTGTATGGGTTTGCCAACAACCTGTAGCATAGTCTTTTGGTTTGGTGGTCTGTTATGGACTTAATTGTTAATTGGAACTTGCCAAACGCCGCCATTGATATCAGGAGGACGGCACATTTTATCTTTGGAATTATCGTGCATAATAATGAATTTATTTGAGTTATATATATGATCGTGAAAATGGATACAAATTATTTTAAAAGTTGTCAAATTACTAAAGTAACAAGCACAATTTTATCAAGTAATTATTAAAATTAATACACACCCTACTAAATGTACCAAACATTGAAAATGTAAATGGTGTGAGTTACAGATCCACTACTGGAAAAGAAGATTGAAAATACAGCATGAAGCCTAAAATACAAGAATATCACCTTCGGATCGACAGCGACCGTGGATTGTGTGGTGGACGTCGTGTTGCAACTTGCCACAACCTCCGGTGTTGTGATGCAACTAAATGGTATAGCAGAGTCAACCTGAAATCAATAAATATTTCCTTAATAACTTCTCTACGGCGCGCGCCACTTAAAGCACACGTAAATACCAAAGCTTCGTTACCTTCTTCGTCTTGTTATTAGACACCCCATTTTTGTTAAGGCTTGTTTTCGAACAATCGCTATATAGAATTAATTCTAGATTATTCTTGTTAGACGATTCATTCTTTTTAACGCTTTTATCCTTTTGATTCTTCCTATTTTTCTTCTTGATTGTCTTTGTACGTTTGTCGCTTTGATTATTTATGCAATCAGATTCATTATTTTTTATTTCCGTTATATTAGCGGCATTGTTATTTATGTTAAAAGCTGATTTCATAAGATCCTCGGGAAAGGTTAGAAAAACGTAGGAATTGTTTGGAAGTTTATCGAGCAATATTGGTTCATTGTCCTCGGTTTTCAATTGAACCATAAGATTATTTTCTAGAACTAAGTAAGAGCTTTGCTCTTTGTTATTAGTGATTGTTTCAACATTAACAGAATCTAATATTTCCACGGTATTTAAAGGGCTATCTAGGGTATACATTTCTCTATCTACCTGTGTATCTGTATCAATATCTTCTTGCTTATTGAGCGACTCATCTTCTAAGTATTTCTTATTAAGTTTTGGAATTAATTCAAAATCAGTCTCTTTATAATTTTCTACGGACTTCTCTGGGCACAATTCATTTTCATTTCCATTTAATTTCAGTTCTTCACCTCCGCCTAAAGCGTCTAATAAACCTTCTGTGTGTGGAGCAACACTTTCTAGGCATATTTTTTTCGACGTTGAATTTCCTTGAGGATTGTTTTTAAGGCGATACGCCTTAGATGCATTTTCTACTTCCAGATCTTCTGACGGCTTAGGCTTAGCTATCGTCATACTTCTAATATTTTTAGGGTTAACAATATTTGACAAATTTGGAGGAACTAAGTCACTACCCACCCTATCTCTATATATTTTTCTTAGGCTAATATCACTTTCATAACTATCACTTAATACCCTGTTTTTGTTTTCTAGCACATTTAATGGAATGCTATTATATGTATCACATTGGTTAACATTCATTATACTATTCTGTTTAACAGGTTTACTTTGCCTCTTATAATTATCAACAGCTTTATCTATATATTTAGGGCTACTATCAAAAATAACTGCTTCTGTAACATTGGTAATACTTTTATTATCTGAATTGTCTTCAAACTCGTTTTGTGCCACAACATCAGTCTGTCGTTTACAATTAAAGAATACATCAGACGAATGAATCGGTAATTGTGTATACTGCGACAAGCTTTCGTACCACTGTTCGACAGTGTGTGTCCATCGTCTATGTTCTATATCGGAATCGTATCTATGCGTTCCGTTAAGGTCGGAGCCGCGCGGTTCACGCTGTCCACCGGGACCGGCCTCCTTGTCCGTATACCGTGCGATACCACCACTGTCGGGGGGACGGGCGTCGCGGGTGAGAGCGTTCATCAGTTTGGTTTGCCTGTCGCACGGGGTGCAGGGGGGCGGTGTGGTGGGGGGCCGAGGGGCGGGGGCGCGCGCGGCGGGGGCGGCGGGGGCGGCGGGCGCGGCGGGGCGCGCGGGGGAGGTGCGCTCGCTGCGGGGGTGCGCCGGGAGAGTGGTGGTACGCACCTGGTTGGACGCGGTGGTGGTGGTGACCGCGCGGCCCGAGCACACGCTGCCGCTGCCGATCTCGAGCGTCGCCCGTGCTGTGTACGTCATCGGGAACATTGGCTTACTCCGTCTGTGGACAACCAGGATTTATTTGGGATCGCAATTTCGGATGACATTAATGTTTGGGGCGATTATAGATTATGTCGAAAATATATCAACGGCTTTCAATATCGTATCGGGAGATAACAGATAGATAGCTTTCTTCGGCAACTAGCAAACCAATTTATTAATACAATAAATTTAGTTGCATTCAACAATCAAAGGATAAACTAGCCAACAGTAACCAAGGATAAATAGCATCATCCTTCGCACATACATAAGCCTCTTGAAACGATTTTGTTCTCTCCTTTCTTTATCTTTCACTTTTTATAAAACAACATTAAAAATAACATAACTGTGGTTTATAGTAAATAGCCAAGTGTTTCAATGAAGCGCCACGTTTAGAAAGCTCTATTTTGGGAGGGGAGGAGCTATCCGTCGTTGGTTACTGATAGATAGCGCGGGACATTTATGAAACATTATGGCGCCTTCTGAGAAACGCAACCCCAATATAACATTATACAATACACAAAAATAAAATTTTTGTGGCCAAGTAAAAAGTACTTATATATACGTACTATTGGTAGCCAAGAAAGTCAAGAAAATGCAATGTAAAGTATCTTACATTAAGATTATAGATTGCTGCGACGTGCAGCAAGGACAGACAAACATACCTGGTAACAAGTTCAAGGTCGGGCGGCGCGTTCGCGTCGCTCGCGGACACGCGGCGCTCGGCGAGCGGCGGCGGGTTCACGCAGCGCACCGTGGCCAGGTAGCCGCCGCGCGCCGGCTCCTCGCTCAGGAGGAAAGCTGGAAGTTGCGTATACACATGAGAATACCCCCGATAATGTTTAAAATTTCATTAGAAAAGCTAACAGATTTCGTATTTTACAGACACTGCACGAATGTTAATAGCGGACGAATGCGGAATACGTATTCGTACTAAAATAAAATTCAGTGCAGTTATCAGTAATCATATTTTGTTAAGATTAGTAATAATAAATTATCGGTATGATTTCGGTGAATAAGGACAATGAAAAAATTGGTACAAAGTGGAGCCATATTTATAACATAACATATCATAACTAATTAGGTTTTAACCGCTTATTACGGCAACAAGAGGAAACCTTTTTATCTATGGCATAATCAGCTAGGATTTAGCATTGGTCCTGACGACGACTATTCTGGCGGGCCGGAGGCATGTGGACGGCGACGCTTACATGTATCCACGCCGGACGGCAGGCTGCCGCCGTGGTGGGTGCGCGCCGACACGCTGCTGGCGGAGCCGGCGTGCGCGGGGTGGTGGTGCCGCTTGCGGGGCGCCGGCTCCGCAGCCATTGCGGCCACCAGGTCCTGCAGGCTCGAGTGGTGCTCGCGGCGGCCGCGGTTGCGCCGCCCGCCCCGCGCGCCGCAGCTGCGCGCCGCCGCCTCGCACGCCTCCTCGTCCTGCTCCACCTCCTCCAGTAGCTCCTGAATGGGATGCGTATTTGTGAAGCGCTGATGCCTTCGCTCTCTTTAACGACCACGTTTGTCACGTAATGGCTTTATCTACAGTAATGTTGTGAAGGGGAATGATTTGTTTATATGTTTGCTTGATTATTTGTAATGTAAAATAAATAAAAAGCCTTATATTTATCTTTTCACAATGATCTTACACGCTAAATACATGCTATGATTACAAAAACAAACTTAACTATTATTATTTTACAAACCAAACATGTAAGCGAGAACCTCTTTAAGGGTGACAAAAAGGTCACCCTTTAATTTGTAATGCAAGAACCAGAAAACGATTTAACTGATTTGGAAAAGTACATTTCTCCTAAGTGAGATATATGAGTGAGGCTTTTCTTTGAATCCTAGGTCAATTCGGGAAGATCAGAGCGAGTGTCCATTTTATACGAAAACTGTTTATGGGTAAATAAAAATAAGATTTTTTAACAAAAAAATAATTTTCATTCATCAATCATTTTAATATCAACCAAAATATCACTTTTTATCATGTTTTCATTCAAAAATTATAAGGGAAATACCACTACCATAGTTTCCAGTAATTGAAGGAACAACAGCATACATAATAGGTATTTAATTGTTTTTTTAAGTTTGTTAAGCATGCATTATCGAAATTTTAATTTGTTTCTAATACGACCCAAATTATTCTACAAAGGCACAGCCAATAATCAGATATTTTAAAAGAGGTTCTTCCAAGGAATTCTAAGTTTCTCTAAACATTTTGGTACAAACTTTTTCTTCGGTTAAATCAATGGATAACAATTGTAATTACGTAACAACACACGTAAGTGCAAATTTATCCTTATTAAACAAGTAACGAAATTATAACCTATGTGTGTCAACAAACATTAGGATTATTTGATTCTAATTTACTCTTCACCACAAATTTATGTAAATACATAAACGACATACAAAAACCTACCTAACCTAGTACCTGTGTGCCAAAAATAAGTAGGTACCCG
>NC_052103.1:5138787-5140456 GCF_012273895.1 Zerene cesonia
ATTTATGTAAATACATAAACGACATACAAAAACCTACCTAACCTAGTACCTGTGTGCCAAAAATAAGTAGGTACCCGTACCTTAAATAGACTGCTTTTTCCCTCTCGATCTTTGGGGCACTTGTAGGTGATTGCCTCATCCAGCAAGGCACGCAACTGGCCGTCATCTAACGTCTCCACATGTTTATTCTGCAACCACACAAAATGCTCCATATAAACACTAACACCAAACAACACACATTTTTAACTGACATGTCAATGAAGAGTTTGCTCTAGATATAATTAAAAATAAACGCTTACTTATACGATTTCAAAATATCTACTTTTATACAGCATAATCACTTTGTTTTATAAATTGTAACGATGACACTACAACAGTATTTCATGGCAAAGCTGCATCGTAATGAAATTCCACCAGTTGATACAAAACAATTTGAAAATAACATTAGCTCAGCATTGATAAGATAACGACGTATCACGAAAACGCTCAAAAGTAATTAGTCGTCTCTAACAGTTGTTTCTATCGTTGGACTAGCTATTGTAAACCAATCGTAAAACGAAGGTTATGTAACGAGATTGGGTGTACCTACATTATTGAATTTCTAAGCGGCAAAAAACAAGGTAATTTAAATAAAATCAATGCGTGAGGAGGATATTCTTTCGAACACGCAAGCGATCTTGGAACTTTTTGAATATTCCGGTATTAATGAAAAAATACTGTTCAAACCGCGTAACCGTATTAAATATCTTATTATTAGCCCGAGTTCGTTTAAACAATATTAGTTGAACAAACTAAATATACATTGTCGTGTCTGTCATCGCTGGAACAAAAAGCAAATGGGTAATGACATATCGCGTCAATTTTATCTCAGTAACCTCTGACCACGGTCACGGCCACCATTAAAATTTCAATCGCAATTCTTTACCGACCTCTCGATCATTGATATTTGCCTCTATTTAGTATATGGAAATAGGAAATTATTAATAAAGGAAGAGGTAGAGGACCTTAGGGGTTGTCCATTAATCACGTGAGGCTTGAAAGGGGGGGGAGGGGTTTGATAAAAATCACGAAAATAACACAAGGGGGAGGGGGGGGGGAGTGTAGTAAGATATCTCGTGTATTTATTTTTTCGTCTAACGCGCGATTTTTAAACAAATATTATACAACAACAATATACATTAACTATATTTATGTACTAGTACAATACATGTTTTTCCTAAGATTAAACTCTTCGTTTATTATTATTGTTATGGCAATAAAAAAAAACTTGCAACCTGGTGTAGACATTTTTATTATGGTCCTTAATTTCAGAATAAAATAAGATAATAGTTTATACCTGTATTTAAATTAAGATAATATTCAGAAAATTTTAAGATTCGTTGTAGGTACTAAAAATACACGTGATGTTGAAAAGGGGGAGGGGGGGTGGTCTTAAACCTCACTACGTATCACCAATGGGGGAGGGGGGGTTAAAAAATGCTAAAAAAAGATCACGTGATTAATGGACAACCCCTTAGGGCTTTGACACACAAATTTCCTCCTTAACTAACACGCTCTCTGGGAATGATCCATTGAATTAGTTAAATCTAGGACAGAAGTGTTATACTAGGCACAGATAGTAATCACAAAAACAAAGTCAATGTTTGCGAACACGTAATAAATTTCGTAA
>NC_052104.1:0-1729 GCF_012273895.1 Zerene cesonia
ACACTGCGTACCATAATCTAGACTACATGTCATACATACACTTTCATCACATCGCATAGACACTAAATCATACTGCACTAAACACACGCACGCATCGTCACATAATATACTATAGTCTCCGTACAAAAAACACGCACTGACGCACTTACAGTCACGCACACAGACATATATCGTCATACATTTCACACCACGTGGTTTTTAAACATTCCCATCACAGTCCCCAGAGAATTTAAAAGTATGACACTGTAATGCCTTAACGTCTTCCTGATGAGTTTTTTATACCAAAAAATGGTATAAAATGGACCCGTTGCAATACACACACAACCATACCACCCTAAAATGGATTTATCTGCGATACACACTTCATGCTAAATACACAAACATAAATTTTCCAAAGCGTAGAACCTTTTTTAGTACAAAGCAGTGTTTAAAATCGTTGGTTTAAAATTGTATGTAATAGAAAGGGTTCTCTCTCAATTATTCCTCACAAATTCTGTGTTCAAAATCAAAATGTATGATGGAAGGTAGGTTGTATTTTTTTTGTATTTTCAGGAGATGATAGGATTCGTTTATGATATCGTTTCACACATTCGAAAAAATACTAATAATACATGATATTTAGAATTGTAAAGAAGATTCGATTTAGTACTCATTTTATAATTTAAAATACGCTGTATTATAGGGTTATTATTTGTGATACCGAAAAAAGCAACCTGCCTTCAAATTGTTGCACAGAATTTACGGCACTTGGGTGAAGAAGGTGTTATAATTGAATTTCCCTTCTTCACTCACACGTACATGTTGTAACAATGTGAACACGGTGTGGTCTACGCGCACACTTGCAAATTGCTACTTATCCCCTACTAACAAAGTGTTTTGACAATATACTCTAATATTCTAGGGAAATGAAGTTTGCTGCGTCAGCTGTCGGTCGATTAGATTGTATTGTCGAAACTTACAAATCTAAACGCTAAATAGGCTAGTTATTAAGAAGCTAGGATTAGGTTCTGCATGGTTTCGGAAAAATGGTAGAAAAATCGTTAATTAGATGAAGCGTAAACAGGGCTCCACATTCTTTTAATGTAATAACAACCCTAACAAACTTGAATGCATGCTTACATTGTTTACAATCGTTCATTCGCAAAACGAGGTCTACGGTATCTAATCGATCATTATGTTTACATCGCTTTCAGTCAAGGTTTTATGGTGGTGGGACATATCGACAGACGTGGATACCATCTCCATTCAAAATTGTCATAACTCAAGATTAATAAATAGATTTGACGATGCATGTTGTTTTCGTGTGTCCGTTACGCTTAACGCGTAAAGGTGTGTTGAGCTAAGGAAGCTGGAGACGTTTGAGCCCGACCCCATTGCGATTTGTACGTACACGGTCCGGCAGGCTCGCCTTCGTCCACGGTAGCTTGTAAGTTAGCGTTAGTTTAGCTTAGCCTCTAAAAGGCCTGTGTTGTGTGTTTATAGATTATGATTACGACTATTACGGGTACGGGGATTACCGAGGTGGCTACAATGAGCCATTTTACCGGTACGATGAGTTCTATTTTGATTACGCGGGGCCACCGCAACCGTCCGCCGTCCGCCAGCCTCCCAACAGAGCGCAACCGGTGGGTCCCACACACACTAACTAATATATTATTTTACTAGTCACTAGACGCTGTACTCATCATCCGTTCGGTTTTTGATTTGCAAAAATTTTGTTTTATCATCT
>NC_052104.1:1829-2896 GCF_012273895.1 Zerene cesonia
GCTTATTAGGGTCTTTTCCTTTTCATCTATTGTGAATCCCCTTGTATTCTTTTGGACTTTCAAGAACTGTCTTATTTGTCCCTCATCGCATGTTGCCCCCTGGATCTTGGCCTTATAGTTTTCGAGGGTTTGATTTCCAGGGTGCTCCATCTTATCCATTATTTGCGCAGTCCTCACTAAATCAGGGTAGTCGGCGGACCTGAAGCACTGGTAATGTGGCTTTATTATTAAGTGGAGGTAAACAATGTCATCGCTGGGGATGTTTTCGGTTTCCATTACTCGCTTCACTTCTTCTCGTTCCTTAGCGTACCTCGCAACTTGACCTGCGAGAGGACTTATGCACACGATGGCTCCCCCCTGATTTATCACCTGATTAATGAGAGAATAAGTAGTCATGTCCGACAGCGATGTGAGGAATCGGACATGAGTCTTAATCGCAGACAAGACTATGTCGTCAGTCTGAAGCTTTGTCAAAGAATAAACAATACGTCTCAAAAACGCCCGTTCTACCACTGTTTCGTTAACGTATGTTCCACCCTCCTGAATTGGTAAGGAGACATTGGTTTCGGGGGTGTACTGTATAGATGCAAGGAATGATGAATATCTCTTAGACACCCACTCACGGAAACTCCTCTTTGTTGCTACAGGACGGCACATTACGTATGACCCATATACAGCTTGAAATGCAACCACTTCTTTTTTTACTTCTCTCCTCGCTGATTTCAGGCCCATATAGATGAGTCTAGATTTGGTTGGGATTGCTTGCAGATCGTCAATCATTAGCCGACATCTTGTGTCTTCTTGCACTATCGACGCCATATCAATATCTGTGAGATATTTTATACAGCATAAATAGTATGTTGTAAGGATTCTTCCCATCTTCGATCGGGATCCTTCTTTGTCCTGGGCAACAACTTCTCTTATTTTATCAAGAGGGTCAAGAGTTTGATTGAAGAATGCTAAAATCATGTTTGCAGCAACTTGTTTGTTCGTCGTCGTTTCAGCCGTGGGACGTCCACTGCTGGACAAAGGCCTCCCTCAAAGATTTCCACCACGACCGGTCACTG
>NC_052104.1:3896-7344 GCF_012273895.1 Zerene cesonia
GAATTCTGACCTGCACTCAGTTGGACAGCTTACAAGTGACGGCATAGTGCTGAATCTTATTATTTTATGCTCTTATATTGTTCTAGATAGGTCACCTGGTGGTTCAAATGACCCGTAATTTTTTCTATATGGGCCTGTAGTCTATTCTTCTTGACAAGATTGAGAACTTAATTTTTAAATAACATTTAAAATTTTAGACCCAATTTCGACTTATCAATCTAGCGGAAACTGTAACATCTAGTTTGAACTCTCATAAATTATAATATTAGATACTAGAGCAATTCTAACCGAATTTAATTAATGGCGTGAAAATGTATTATTAATACATGTATATTATATTATCTTACAATTTGTTTACTTTATGTTTAATATAACGATTAGGATATCCAATCTTGATATTTTAAGCTTTTATATTATTTAATTTCGGTACTTGATTATATTTGTATTTGGGAGACTTGTTTCTAAATCTAATCGGTTATTCATTGATTTCAATCCGGTATATAATATATTATATATCTCTTTGTATATAAAATTATTGTGTCACAATGTTAGTTATTCTTCTCCTCAAAAAGGGTGGGCCGAATCACATGAAATTCTATGTGCATACCGAATCGCCTAACATCTATGCCTATGTAAATGATTAGAGTAAGATTTGTGCACAGCATTTGCTGGGTCAGCTAGCATATTGTGAATAAATAAGCAAACTAAAGAATCCATGCAAATGGCAACACTGAAAGCAAAAACTGTCAAACTTAAGTGCGCATTTGAGACAAAACTTCCACAAAGGAAAACTGAAGCAGAGTTCTCGAAATTATAGTGACACGTTTTGTATTTCCCCCACTTTACAACAAATTTTAGCTTCAAAACGACTCCAACAAGTTTAAAAGTTTAACTTTGTATTTTCCGAGTTAATCTATTAAATGGCATCTTGCATTCAATAAAAGATGCGCTACACATCTCATCGAAGTTCCATTATCTATATAGATAGGCTTTTTAATTAACAGCAATTACTCTTATTAAACTACGTACATATTTTTAAATAATATATAGACCAAGAAAAACTATAAACCATTTGTAATAAATATAATAAATAACAAATTTCAATCGTCGTACATTCACCATATTCAAAATTGAACATACAATACTTTTGAATAGATTTCGAGTATCTTAAAATGTAGCCTACATCTCCGATTTAAATCTGTCTTGCATATTATCTTCATGCTGATGACACTAGCCAGCTTGACCTCCTAATATACGCTTATACGTAGTTATTAGATGGTAATCAAGTGATCTTGTAATATTAAAAAGAATTATGTAGATGGGAATATTAAATCTACTGAAGTGTAGTAATTAATTCAACTTTGTGTATTTTATTATTAACTTAAAGGGCGGCTATTTTCATTTAATTCTTTTCATTCATTCTTATACAATAAGAACCTGTGCATTTTTAAATATCAACCTAAACTTCCAATGCTTATTTAGAAGAGAAATATGATATAATAGATTTAATAGGAGCTAGAGCTCTTTTTAAATAAATATTTATATGCTTAATAATATAAGACAAATGAATAGTATTTTTACTTTTATTTAAAACAAAACTAAAGATAGTCTTTACCTTAAACGTGATAAATATAATAAAATCTTATCGTACTTTAACAAACTATGTTACAATTAACAATGTACCCGACTTATTAACAATTCTGAATACAAGCTAACAAATAACACTGGGCACTTCACTAATAACGTTTAAAAACACATAAAAAACTATTATTCAGAAACGACTGCGCGCGCGTATGGCGTAGTGTACGTGCGTTACAGGGAAATACTGAGATCATACTGAATGCTCCCAGTCGGAGGCTGTAGGGCGGGCGGATGCTTGATCGCTCCCATTGATAGCAAAATGGGATATAGGAAATACCTATTTCTATTCGTGTTTTGTATACGTACTTGGCTTTACTTAATGTGAGCACTGTGTACGGCGTGATACTAAAAGAGTGTTATTACTTTTTTACAATGAATAAACCAATATCCAGGGATATTTCATGCATTATAAGCTCTACTAATATTAAAAATACGAAAGTAATTCAGTCTATCTGTCTGTCTATTCTTCATACCTAAACCACTGAACCGATTTTGTTGTAATTTAGTGCAGAGTTAGTTTAAAACCTGAGGAAGATCATTGGAAGTTTTATTCCGTATATATAAATACGAGAATGAGAATTATGCGAGGAAAACGCCAGACTGCCAGTTTTTTTCCGAAAGCTAGTGGATATTAGAAATAGAATTGATTTCGATCCCTCAGGAACTAGTCAGGGTCACTGACCGCAATGTTACGACTTGGTAAGTATTTAATAACCTCAAAATGGTATTTTCGAAAGCTTTTCCAGAGGTCGGCCAAATTGAAGTAAGTACTTAGTTATAAATCCGCTTTAAATTGTAATTGTATTAATACAGCCTATGCTTTTAGATGATAATTGACAAAAGAATTATCGAGGGTCAATAAATCTGCTTTTTCGTTATATTTTAATATGTATCCTACTGAATACAGGACTTTACAGCTGGAAAATAAGATTGGTTATAATCACATAATCAAATTAAAAGCTTTCGTACATACAATATATGTATATATACCATAATACTAGTAAAGTATTATGGTATCTTTTATAATACTTAAGTCACCATAAATATATATATATATATATATATATATACAGATTACATAACATTATAGTACATATACAGAAAATCAACGAAACCTTATGTTAATTTGTTTTAGTAAGCGGAACTTTTGAGGGACATATCTTGAAAGCAATGTCCCATAATCCCATCCTTTTGGGGATTACGTATTCTGTCTTTTAACTCCTAAGTACATCGCATACTAATTGTTTCAGATGCTTTTAATAAGACATACCTACCGACTACGACATATACAAGTAAAAGAGAAGTTATTTCAGTTGCCATATAGAAATCATTTTAGTTGCTATATATATATATGTTTGTTATTTTTCACACAAAAACTAATGCACCGATTTAAAAAAATATTTAAATGCTGTATCTTAAATGAGTGACATGTGCTATAATATTTGTACCACAGGTGAATCTGGGGCAGCCCGATGGAAACTTCCATGAATATGATTTGGACACAGAGAGCTATTTTGACTGTTTTTGTTGTATTTTGAGTGTGGAAGTAGAGAATGCTTCGGCACGAATTGGGCCAGCACTCATCGGGGAAGGTACCATACCCCAATAGAAGATCGGGGTGAAATGGTAGCATGCTACTGAGGTGAGGGAGAGAGCCGGAGGCCGGTTTCCTTTTCCATACCCTTCCCAGTGCATTCCTTTATTCCCATCGTCAATCCTTTCCCTTTACTATTATATATATATAAAGCTACACTACCACTCACTGACTCACTGACATCGCTTTTCTCGGAAACTGGGCAAAAAGTAG
>NC_052104.1:7444-13515 GCF_012273895.1 Zerene cesonia
GTGTGTCCCAGCAGTGAGAACATTTATGGGCTGATGATGATGGTGTTAAACCCTGTTCATTAATCACCATATATCACCGAAGCGTTTAATCAAAGAAAAGATTTAAGGCTAAAATAAATTACGCAACCGATTTCAATACGAATTTTTATTAGATGAAGTGATTCAAGAGGAATATTTAGCACCCGTGTAAAGCCACGGCGGGTCGCTAGTATTAGATTATATAAGTAATTGTACATATAATTATTTCATGACATGCGATAAGTTGCCATCTATTGTTTTTTGAAAAAGTTGACTGATTAACCTTGTGAGTAAAAACTATTCAAAAGCGTTTTGAATTTGATTTAATTGAGTATTATATTGGCCCTTTTTTTAATAAACAAAACTTTAAAATGCACATAATGGCTGCAATTCTATTTTTATTTATTTCGCATTATATTCATTTTAAGCTTTAATGTTACCAATTGTTATAAAAAGTTAACAAAAGGCATTAAACTTTATGACTCCGAAATTCTATCAATTATGAGAAGATTAATACTATAATATACTTTCACCAGATGCGGTTATTGCTTTGAAAGTAAATTTCATATTTATTTCGATAAAATTCGACTTACGTAACAAATCTATAATTTTGTCAAATTTTGTGCTGTTATTTATATATCGCCTTTCTAACAGTTTCTTATCAAACTTAAAAAGGAATGGGGAAATCGTGACTTATGCTCAACTAGCTTTTGCTTGCGGCTTCACACATGTATAAATTGAATCACTCTATCTATAGAAAAAAACCCCATCAAAAACAGTTTGATAGTTTTAAAGATTAACCTATGTATTTAGGGACATAGGGACAGAGAAAGCGACTTTGTTTTATACTATGTAGTGATTACGAGACAAGAGAAGGATGGGAAAAGAGTGGGTACAGCTATGTAGAGTACTGTGTTCAGCTTCAGGCTTCTCCGACGTGATGCCTGAGTTGGCACCAGACTAATCTATGTACAAATGTGGACTGTAATCTATCTCTACAAAATCCGTACAGGTCCGATCAAGTGATTCTGCATAAAGAGTAACGAATCAACCTCTCATTCACCAACATTCACATATATTGTAGCAGAAATTTTATTAAAACAAAACTTTGAATAATATCCTACTAATATCATAAATGCTAAAAAAAAAGAAAAAAACTCTTTCACGCAAAATCTACTTAACCGATTGCAATGAAATTTGGTACGTAGATAGCTGGAAAATTGCAATTACATATAGGCAACTTTTTATCCCGATATTCCTACGGGATATAGACTTACGCGGGGGAAAACCGCTGGGCGCAGCTAGTAATATATAATATATATTAATTTAAACGGTAGTCAAAACCATTTTGGTGCATTAATTATTTTTTAAAAGAGTATTTGGAACTAGCTATTTGGATATAGCTGACCATTTAAACGCATTTGAAGTAACCTAAAAATATGTCTTAGTGCTTATAGGGTGTAGGGCTCTCTTCGAAAATTAACGCAGTACAAAATTTTATAGTCCGAGTAAACGATACCGTAGGCAGAGAGGTGGACAATAATATAAAAACTTATGGCGTAGACTGTATAATTTGTAACCATTGTAATCATAATGAGACTGCCAACTAACATAAGGAAGTTTTAAGGTTTCTGCAGCCAAACACGTAGTGGTTAGTTTTGTATAAAACTAGCTTTTCTCTGCGTTAAATTCGGAGAGTTTAATAGATTTTATTATACATATAAACCTTCCTGTTCAAAAAATCATCATAATTCGTTGTGTAGTTTTCGTGATCTAAGCATACAATGCAAACGCGGGAAGCGACTTTGCTTATACTATGTAGTGACAATAAATAAAAATTCTTTATCTAAAGAGGTGTGAGCATTTGGGTATCTGGCCACATAAATAAAATTTTCTCTTAAAACGCTGTGTCCATGATATCGAGTTAAATTTAATTAGTTAAGTTTCTATGTGAATTAGACTAAGATACTTACATTTGAAAAATATATATTTGTATTTATCTATTAGCATACACAACGTATTAAAATATTCAGTGTCATATTTGAAGGACATATAATTAAACAAAATTTTCGTAAGTAAATATGTAATTTTCCTTTTAGTAAGAGTTTGTTATTAGTCTGTCTGTCTGTGCGTCCTTCTGTCGTCAGGCTGCATCTAGTGATAGTAGATAGTTAAAAATTTTAGAAAATGATGTATTTTGATTGCCGCTACAACAACAAATAATAAAAGAATTGAGGTTAAACTACGGTTGGCATGGTTATAAAATGGATGGGTGAGCAAATTTTTGCAGTGGCTCTTTAGCTTATTTGTTTTGAAGCCTAACTCATCATTGACCGATTTGTTATGTTATGTAATAAGAGTTTATCGTAGTTTTATATAATTCGTTGATATTCTTCACCATTTATAATTATACTTATGTAATTGTATAAATTAGACACTTAAGTTAACGTATACTATGTTTCTAGTAGATAAACTTCTAATTTATTGCAATTATTCATACCGTAAGCTTTTGTCATAAATTATAATAAATAAAAGCCAATTATAAAGAAAATAATTAACAAGTTAAATGAAATACTCGAATGTTATAATTGTTAAAGTGTGCGTGTTATTTCTAAACAGGTGCTTTATATTCATGAATACAGATAATAATATTTATAATCTACCTTTTATGATTTTCATTTTGTTTTAAATATTTGTAATTTAAGTTATAAACAAAAGATAACCATAATAATTTTTATAAAATTTTAAAAGTAGGTCGTTAATAAATTTGCTTTGAAAAAATGGATATATAGATATATACACCTTCTCTATTTACATATTAGAAAATAGTTTATTAAAAAAATCCCACAAAATATAAACATTGAATTAAAATCAAATCTAGACTAACTTGAACTAGACTAGTGCAAAATAAATATAATATATAGAATAAATACATTAAAAACAAATTTATCCGTTTTAGCTATTTTTGTTTACCTATTTTTATGATATTTTTGAATGTATCTGAAGAAGATTATATTAAATATATTTAGAAAGATATTTTAATAAGTAAAATATTTTCTATCGTTGTGTAATTTTATGAATAAGAAATTCAAATGCATTAATAATTTCTCACCCAAAAATGCTATAATTTACATGCTTATATGTAAATTTTTATTTCATTTTCGAGCTTTAAAAAAATTGAAGATCTTTAAATTACATATAAAAATTACAACAATATAATTTTATTTAATTAACATTTATTATTACGTTTATTGAAATTAAAAAATTCAACATAAAAATAAAAAAACGTACCATCAACGAGAAAAAATCCAATATTGCAACAAAAAAAAATCACTCAATTTGACATGAATTCTAAGCGTCAGAAAGCGTCAAATAACCCGTTGCGCGCGCGCAGCCCGTGCGCTACTCGACTACTGGAGCGACTGGTTGCTGGCTAGGCGACTGATCGCACTTCCTACCATAGGCCGCTTGCACATTAGAAATTATGCGCACTTTTAACGGATTTAAATCACGATCTATTACTCGACATTGACGACTTTGAGGTCGAAAAATATTTTATTTTTCGACCTCAAAGGGAATTTACACAGTGTTCTTTGTCTTGCTGTTGGATTTATTAAAATTCATATTTTTGGGTGCTTTCCATACATTTTTATTTTGCTTTAATAAACAATTACATTTTTATCTCATCCATATATTATTATTCATTATAAATTATTTTTAAAGCATGCAAATCTAGACTGGTTTGCATAAAAATAACCGCTTTTAATCAAATTTACGAAAATACGTAAAATCTTTATCCTCGTTATTATTGTATTTTTGTTTTAATAAAGGAAAGAAAATTATAGGACAAGAATAGAAATTAATAGATATATTAATTTCTATAATACATATCAATCAAAAAGCGAATTAGAAACTTCACAAATCACAGCACTGACTTTTACCACAAAACAAAGCTTAAGAACAAACCATTATTAAATCAAAAATATAATAACTAACGGTTATCAATTAAGCAGTTCAGAAATCGAAAGTGAGTTAACGTTGGTTATGAGAATCTCGTTTCCATTAAACTGGTCTCACCAACCTGTGCTTTATGATATTACGATTAATTTATAATTGCCAGTATTCAATGGATGTTTGAATTTATAAAAGGAACGTTAAATGACAGACACATCAACATACAGCCCAAACCGATGAGTTTGTATACATGAATTATTTACGATTCTTCTTTGTATTAACTGGAAATTAATTTAGGGCCACTGAAAAATAAATGTGTGAATTTTAAAATATAAACTACACTTGAGCGGTAAACTTAAAAAAAACGGGCCAAAGGTTGTTTATCCCTGATAGAAAGTAGTAAAGTAATGCATTTTCCTTATCCACCTGCTTTAAAATGACACGAATTGATAGCATGTTTGTCAGCAGAACAATGTCACGACTGTTCCACAAAATTTAACTACACGATTGGTAAAAGAGTATAGGGTAAGCATATAAGGTATTCTGGTACTAAACCTTCATGGCTTATTAATTCATAAACTATAATAGTATGCTATGCAGGTATTGGTTAAAAAATCTGTTAAAATCTATTACACACAATCGTATGCAATGAATGAATTCAAGATGTAATTTACAATGATCAAACTTTTCACCCAGGCTCTAGCATGTATAACGCAAAAGTTTATAAAGATATCTATTAACTCCTTTTCGCTATAATATCTGAACACTCCAGGATTATATTTTAAGACTATTTGCCTAGATTTTTTTTTTATGTCATAGTGGGCAACTGAGCTGGTGGTCCGCCTGATGATAAACGATCACTACCATGCCCATGAACATTAGCAGAAGCTCAGACCTCTGAGAATGCGCTGCCCGCTTTTGAGGGATAAGGGATAAGGAAAGGATTGATGAATGGAAAAAAGGAATGGACTGGGATGGGCTAGGAGAAGGAAATAGGCCTCCGGATCCCCCACTCACCGTACGAAACACAACATTAGGTAAATATAGACTGCTTTTATTGGGGCACTATCTTTACAAGTTTATTGATAGAAAACAAACTCCAGACCTATGCAAAAATTCATTTTTGTATATTTATATCAAAATTGAAATAAAAATAAATCACATTCAACATAATAGTACTTAGCAGCTATTACGTACACAAATTTTACATGGCATATATCCGCTTTCTTTCTATACCAATTGTAATATATCTGAATCATTGAATATAATTGACACAACAAAGCTAAACTTTCAAGCCATCATCTGCCAGTTTGTACGCTCTAACAATAGAAAAAACTTATTTGAATGTTACATAACCCTGTTACTGTTCTTAATATTATGTTGTTAAGACCGTGTCCAAAGCTTTTAATCAGTGAAGGCAATAATTACTTAGTTTCTGTGCTTCTCATTAACTTCCTTATCTGTAATTTTGGGTTAGTATGAAAATAGGGCTTCTTCTGCTATGGGCTGTGTAATTGTTTAATCGGTTTTTTTTTCAATTTATATACAAAGAGCTGTGTCTCACAGACAATACTACGGTTAACATTCCCAATTTCTGCTAATTCGGTTTTTTTACTCTGGTTATTGAACTATTTTATCGGGTGGTGTGGTTGATCTGTGAAAGCGTGACACAGACTGCATTAATAATATTAATATTGATTTTTTAATTAGCGATACATTTTTGATGATATCGTGGAACGGGATTTAAATAGATACATCACTATCATACAGTAGCGATTCCGTTAGGCCGCTCACAAATATGAAATACCATCTTTATAATGTTATCAGCTGACTCAACAGTCCCGTCACGTTAGAAGAGTTTTTATAATCATTCAGTTTTCTTAACCTTTTTTACATCATCATGCCCATGAGGCTGTAGTATAATCCACAGCGTCAGATGTCAAATGCCATCGACCTAGGTGATTCGTGATCATGCATTGGATTTATATACAATGTTTGGATGAAATGTAATGTAAAAATGTAAAAATTCAAAATGGCGTCAAAAATGGCCGCCCCCATACAAATGCTAAAACGGCCATCTCTTATCGGATCCCGCTGAA
>NC_052104.1:14515-67091 GCF_012273895.1 Zerene cesonia
CCAACCATGGTTATTTAGTAATCTGTGGTAAAACTACATACTTGAACTAACTTAACTGCTCTCAAAAAATGCTGATAATGATGATCGAGAAGCTCTTAAAACTTAAAAATATTTTTTCGTATATGTTCAATATATATACAGAATTTCATATGGTTATACCTACATACATATAAATTGAGTAAACAGTAAGCAATGAGTGTTGCACATTATAATTAAAAAGCATTAAATAACATTACTCGGGTCAGTGCACACTAATTGCATAAACGCATACTGTTGTTACTCAATTTTTGACTTATTTATAGTATTGGTATGTACTTTATACGATCGTACAACAATGTTTTTAGATTTGAATATTGCCTTTCTGCCTGCGACTGCAATTGCTTGTGCTAAAATACCAAATTTTTCAATATATTATACAGAACGATCTACCATTCTTTATCACTACATAGTATAAAACAAAGTCGCTTTCTCCAATGTCCCTATGTATGCTTAAATTTTTAAAACTACGCAACGTTTGTTTCACTGACTAACGCTAAGCCCCGGCCTCGCCCGTGGTTGTACCAATATAGCTTGAAGCACTCGGGGACCACCTATATTTTATGGAATTGCAGGAACAATAAATTTAAATTTGACTCACTATTTCATAATTAATTAATACGATTGATGAATTTATAGTGTTTTATTATATTTCATACAAGTCACAAGTCAGTGATGACTGTAAAATAATAGTAAATTTAAAACAAATTAGGATAATGAACTACTTTATCTACACTAATATATAAAGCTGAAGAGTTTGTTTGAACGCACTAATCTGAGGAACTACTGGTCCGATCTGGAAAATTCTTTCAGTGTTAGATAGCCCCTTTATTGAGGAAGGCTATAGCCTATATATGTACCACGGGCGAAGCTGGGCGAAGTTTATTATAATTAGTACGATAGTTACACTGTACAGGAACATTCTTATACCTTGTGGGAGTCAAGCGATCGCATCCATATAATACCATTATTTCCGCTAGCTATTATTAAATAATCATAATGAATTGTGTTCATTGGCCTCCGTTCGCATTTTATGAAGATTTTGAAACGATAACTGTTTATTCTCTTACTTGATAGAATATTGTGATAAAGCTTATGTTTGTTGATGATAATTTCAACTGTTAGATTGAATGCATTAGGGACTTGGGTTGATTTATTGTGTTAGTTCGTATGCTAGTTAAGGTAGAGGCATTACTCGTGTGGTTACACATACTAATAGGACCAGACTCTTTATAGCTTTACTAGCTGCGCCCCGCGGTTTCGCCTGCGTAAGTCCGTATCCCGTAGGAATATCGCGGTAAGTTGCCTATATGTTATTCCAGTTGTCCAGCTGTCTACATACCAAATTTCATTGCAATCGGTTCAGTAGTTTTTGTGTGAAAGAGCAACAAACACACACATACACATCCTAACAAACTTTCGCATTTACAATATTAGCAGGATAGGATTTTCTTCTACATTGATTAACAAATACTTCTCTCCATGAACACTCCTTTTTATGAACTGAAACTAGATCAAACACATATTTTTTATTAGAAATTAAAGACTTTTTAACGGATTTTAGACGCGATTTATTCATTTTAATTTTATTCATTAATTTTACTTTAGTATTCATTATATTTACTTAATAAGTGTTCGAAACGTCATGTTACTAATATAATCGCGTTTAAAATCCGTTAAAGTCTTTAATTTCTAAAAATATAATACTAGCGTATAATCAAAAACAACAAAAACACTTTAGATCAAAGATTTGTAGTAAAATTTTAGAAACATCGGTACTCTTATTTAAGAATAATCTAGGATAACAGAGTTTCATTGCAGAAACTTCGCCGTCGTTTATTCCAGCGAGACCTCTATTAAGCGCCGTTAAACCACCATCTGTCATACTCCATTGAATGATCAATAATTTATGTACACTAGTCAGTGCGCACGACTTTACTCGTCGAATGATAGTGAAAATTCATAAGAAACCTATAATTTCAACATGTACAATAGGTGAAGATATTTTATACATTGACAGGACGGACAAAAATAAAACGGATGACGTGAACGTTTTTAAATTTTGTTATTATTAGTTTATTAAATCAATCCCTCATAATCCATACTCGATAGATATTGAAAAATAAATAAAAGATCTAAATAATGGACATTATTAAAACCATTCATAAACCCCCCTAAAAATCTACTATCCATCACGTATTCACGAACCAAAACAATTACTTAATTAGGCACTAAAAAACATAACTCTCTTCTAGCGCAGTCGGATAATTGAAGACGCTTGACATACCAGATAGTGACATGTACCGGTGTGCCAGATAAAACAGAATAAGCAATTAATGGCTGAAGGCACGCGATGTACTGCTATTCTGATTATGGCGCTCGCGGATGATTGTAAACATGAACTCAAACTCAACCTCATACTCAAACTCAAACTCAAACTTAAACTCAATATCAAGCTAATAGTTTAGCTTTTATATTAAAAAGCAACTTTAACGAGTTTCGTTTCTTTCAATTTAAGAAATTAAGAATAATGTAAGAAAACTTACACTCGAAAAAGTTTTTATTAACGCGCTTGTATTAGATTCACTTCTAAAGGAGACTCGATATTGACCCACCTTAAACAGACAGAATTAATTCAAACTCTCCACACCTATCAAGGATGGACAATACGTTTATTAAATAAGCTTATTTCATTATCCTAATTAGGACCATCAAGGTAAAATAATTTCCTTACGTATACATTGAATAAATAATAGTTTAAAAAAACTAAAAAACACGCTTTAACAAAAATCATATTTTGCAAATTAAAAAATGGATTAATTTTATCAAATTAGTGTATTGTCATCGGTCCTCAATAAATCTACAAAGTTTGAACGAAATCTGACCGTTTAAAGTGGGTCAAAATCGCGCCCAAAGGAGTCGGTTACAAACAAACATACAGGTGAAGCTAATAAAAAGCGTGTAAAAAGAGCAAGCGAGATATTTTATTTCATTTTACCCGCGATTTTTTTTTTCTATTCTAATATCTGTGTGTTCCATGATAACTAAACCAATTCTTAATTCAAAACTGGCAATATGTAATTTATAAGCTGATTGAGAATCATGTGATCAGTTCATTTGTTTCACTTTGAAGTAGTTTTTAAGAGAATTTATTGCAAAGAGTTATAGTTATTATTATTGTCCACAGGTTTGAACCACGGGGAAAAATGAAAGTGACTGTTTCGCGGACATATTGTGTGTAAGTGTTGTGCTTAACTGAGTGTGCAAAAGAGTGATCATGCGCGCCATCATACTGTCTGTGCTTCTGGGCACACTTGGAGTTATTGAGTGTAAGTATTTTTTATAATAATTATATCGAAATAGATAGATCTCGCGTAGTACTTAGATAAAACGTTTTTATCCAAACTATTGTCTGTTTTTACGTGAAAGTGTAACAAACACTCACAAATAAAGTTAATAATATTAGTGAGAGCTCCATTGTAGGAGTCAAGCACGCTTCGGCATGAATTGATCAGCTCGCTCATCCCCACGGAAGATCAGCGTGAAATAGTAGCATGCTTATCATACCGCGCACCTGTGCTGGTGGTTCGCCTGATGGTAAGCGATCACCACCGCCCATGAACATTCGCAGAGGCTCAGACCTCTGCAAATGCGTTGCCCGCTTTTAAGGGGCAAGGGATAAGTAAATGATTGATGACTGAGGGGTGAAGGGTGTGGGGTAAGGAAAAGGAAATGGGCGTCCGGCGCCCCCACTCACCGTACGGAACACAATAGCATGCTATTATTTCACGCCGGTGTTCTGTGAAACCACATAATTTGATAAGTTAAGCCTGGAAGGAAAGTAGTTAAGAACCTGTCATCTAGAATACCTATTTATCTAGCTATTAATCCAGTCGTCTGTATGCCCCCTATCAAAATCGGTCCATCAGTTTCAAACCCCTCACTATCAATCAGACATATATATTTCTATCAATTAATTTACTTTATAGATGCCCTACTATGCAATTGTAATAGAAAGACACCAAATTAAATAATTTTGTCTACTTTATATAAAAAAAACCTTCTTTTGATATCATAAACAGACTTTGCATTTGTATTTATCTCTATTCCTATACAAATAAAGTGATATTTTTCTCCGTCACAAACTTCTACTTAACTTACTTTTTTGTACAGCACTTAACACTGAACATAAGTCACGCAACGCGAACTGATATCATTAAGTTGAATTTGGTCTCACTTAACCTCAAGTTCACAGAACTTTCACACTTTCTTTACAGAGAATAAATATTGATATTGCACCCACGAAGTGTTATATAATTTATATAATTGTTATTGGTGCAATTATTTTAAAAACATTATTATATTTTTTAGCATATTATGTATTAAGTAATTTAGGATACCAAGCCCAAGGGGTAAAACGGGACTTTATTATTATGACTTCGTTTTCCGTCTGTTCGTCATTCAATCACCAGGCTGAGTGGCACCATTGAAATTTCCATAAATAAAGTAATTCTGTTACCGCTATAATAATAAATAATATAAAATCGAGGCAAAGCAAACGTTGGCACGGTCACTAATTGGATGGGTGACCAAATTTTTATGCCGTTGCTAATTTGTACGAAGAAATCCTTGGTGTCATGAGACCGACTAGCTTTTGACCAAGTTTTTAGTAATATTTATCAAACTTACATTTAACTTTCCCCTGAAATGGATTAAAATGTATTAATGGCAATTTTATTATAAAGTAAAATAAAACAACATATGAACTAAATGCAATTACAACATATTTAGAATCTTTATAGTTATCACAGGTACAAGAATTATCTTTGTTTTTTGCATTCGAATAAATTGTATTAATTTAACATAATTGTTTATGTTATAATAATATGTATACGTAAAATTACATTATGAATAAAATGTTTTTAAAATACGGAAATAATAATTGCGTTGTTTAATTGTTAAATTAAATACGAGAATTCACGGCAAAGTCATTATACACAGATACTCGTGGTTACGTCGCAACTAGCATAATCCGCATTTATAGCAGCGAAACTTTAAGCAAACGCCACTGCGAGATGTTATTAAATTATAAACACATAAAAGTTAATTTCGTGACATTAAACACTCGAAAATTAACATACACAGCTGCATAATGCAAGATCTGCCAAGAAATTCATAAGTACTCTAATTATGGTCAAAAGTTCACGCCTTTCCAACTTTCTCCATAGCGGAACTTATTTGAAGAAAAATGATTTGTTTTGTGATAATCTGAGATGCTTTGTTCAAAGATTTTATGAGGTAATTGTGGTGTAGCGTGACATTGTGAGGCACTGTTATGGGTAGCCTTGATAGCATCGTATGGCTTGTGGGAATGTGAGTGATGACTGATAGTCTTTGTGATAATATTTTAATGTCAATGAACGTCTTCACGTATCCATGTTATCTAGAACGAATAGGCTGTTTTGGTCTCGAAATTCTAACACCTATTTATATAAATAGGTCTTATTCTATCAATGGTAAAAATAACTGTAGCAATTTAATCGGTATCCCACAAGGATATATCCTAGTCCCAAAGTTATTCCTTATATTCATCAATCATCATATCAGAAAAAGTGCGAATTACGATTTATTTATATTTTAAATTAGATGATATAAACCGTGTGTTCGTCCCCATTCCGCCATATCTCACGGCACCACTTTGTAGAGCGAAACAGATCTCAATCGTAATGACAACGTGCAGCCTACATCCATCTGTCGCAGTGAAATTCATTAATTAGCCGTAATGCCTGGCACAAACGTGTTATTACAATTTTATGTGCCGTTTTACTGTACCTTTAAATATCGTTAACTGTACGCTAGATTTTATTGCAAGATTAGTTTTATTGCATTCTCTAAGTGGTTTGTAATTATTTTCGATTTTAATATTTGATTAGATCAATATATGTATACGTACTCGTTATAGGCCAAAGTTCATTGGTCTACTTAGATCTTGCCTTTAATCCTCGGGGAGGGCAATAGAATACTTTATTTTAATTTCTGCATAACATATTATGCCATAACTGTCAGTCACCCCCAGCCTGGAGATAGAAGTCGTATTTTAATTATGCCTGCAGGCTTGACGTTTATTGCGTAATTTGAGTTAAAAATCATAATGATTGTACTTATAATAATAATGTACTGACATATAAAGAGCTTCAAAAAATATGGATGTGCTTATATGCGCTTACATTTTTTAAATTAATTTTTGTAGTTTTACAAATCATGATCATAGTGTAAACCTTTTCGAAACATCCATTTTCTTTCTATTAAATAATAATCATAGAATTTGCAATAATGAAGCGATTGATTGATTAAATACAGGATATGTTGGTTTCTATTTAAGCGTACAGTTGTTTTTGAGGATGAAGTATTATGTTTTGATTGCCATTTCCTGGCAAACTGGATTTTATCACTAATACTTATTAGTTATCGAAATTATCAATAATCATTGTGTAATGATTGTTGTTATTTAACTTAAATCTTAGTATCTGTCTGGTGTGCTAATAGTGTATGGGGTAGATTTGTTGTTTTTTTAATAAAACTATGTTAAGAACCACTTAAAACAAAAAGAGTATCTTCTAGTACTATCATGTTTTTAGATCTTCGATATCGAGTTTAGTTTAGTCACTAATAAATGTAAATAATTTATTTTCTTTGAATTTTTTATTTATTTATTTACGAATTAATCTACAATCAATCAATATGATAAAATAGTATATTAAATACATTCTTCTTTTAATTAAGGTACTATCTATTACTACGTCATCGAAAACATCCTTTTTAACTAACATTATTTCACATCATCGCATTTTCCAAAATATTTGCAAATTTCGGTCATCTATCTCCAACTAATCAATCAAACACAAAAATTAAGCATTTCTTTTAGGTTTTATGTGGAATCGATTAACTCAAAGGCGAAAAGAATACATAACTCGAAATAAATAAAAATTATGTCACAATTGATTATACAAATAACTACGTTGAGGGTATCGCCGAACTAATCCGTGCGAATAATGAGCTAAACAATTTCACTCCATAGATTTCTAAGCCATATAATTAATTGAAGAAACCGCGTGTCATTTAACACAAATAGTTTAACATTTGCCACCTTACGTAATTGTAATAAGGCTTAATTTGTTTTCAATAAAAGCTCTACTTATACATAGCTAGACGTAAGTCAACTTTGCTGCATCGCCATAGAGTTTAAAATTGGTATTTCAAATAACATTCAAGATCTGTTCACTTGTCATTTGAAATAGGACTTTAAATGCATGTAGATAAGATAGAAACTGGCTTAAAAGCGTAGCCAAAAGTCGATCGTGGGATGTTCCAAAGGCATTTTTCTCATACATTGTATTGCAATTTCTTTGTTTGTCTGTGGAAACACGTCCGGAAAATAATTACATCTTTGTGGGGTATGACACTTTCATTATTTGATTTACGCCTGCTTTGTGTGTTTGAACGATTGGACGATTTCAAAGATATCAGTGGCATACTTACGGATCGTTTTGGAAACTGTGAAGATAAGAGTATATGTTATTATAATCATCATCATCATCAGCCCATATATGTTCCCACTGCTGGGACACAGGCCTCCTATGAGGGTTCAGGCCGTAATCCACCTCGCTGGCCAAGTGCGAGTTGGCTGATGTCACATGCCGTCGAACTTTTTTTTTTTTAATTCTTGGACATGCCGGTTTCCTCACGATGTTTTCCTTCACCGTTTAAGCAGTGGTGATGTTTTCCCCATGCGCAGATAAATTGAAAAATCTATTTATTTCCTGCGCGCTCCCCCGGTCTCGAACCCCGACTTATCGATTTTGAAGTCCGAGGTTCTCACCACTGAGCCACCACTGCTTGCTTGTTATTATAATACTAATAAGAATAAATTATGTATCCCTATTTTTCATATTCAGTTAATTTCGCAAAAGTGTAACTGAATTGGAAATTTTGAAACATGATTTAGGCTTTTAGAGTCACGCGGACGCCATGCTGGCCGTAGTGCTGACAGCTAAAACGTATGAACCCATTATGAACTTCTGTGAAGCATTTTAGAATAACGCGTAGACGTATCAGCGTGTGTGTAACATAGTATCATAAAACTCAAGTAGTAAACTTGTACTTTTTTTTTTAATTTTGCATTTTTTACTTCTGAAAAATTGATCGCTTATTCAATTCGCATATTGAATACACACGCACACATACATATGTATTATTTAAGGACTAATGACATCCAATGATATAAATCGCGATTGAATTAATAATTAATCAGCCATTGAGCACATTGATATAGCTTAGTAGCTGTGGCGCGCGGTTTCACTCGCGGACGAACGAGCAAACAAAATCAAGTATTTCTATAGCTTGTATTATTCTGTTACATAAGCTACATAAGTGCGAAGTTTCATCGAAATCCGTTCAGTTTATTCGTGAAAGAGACAAACATACATACATCCATGCTAAAAAACTAGCTAGAATTATTGGGTTTACATTTACGCTACATAATAATATGTAAATTTTTCGTTTTTGTTCTAAATTCTACTCAAGCATAAATTAATATACAATTTATGAACGGTAAATGCATGGAATGTTGTGTTATGTTATCCGTGGTTGTGTGAACTGTTTTTTTTAAATTATTATTATTATCCTACTAATATTATATACGCGAAAGTTTGTAAGTACGGATGGATGTTTGTTAGTCTTTCCCGCAAAATCTGAACCGATTGGAATAGCACAAAGGCAACTTTTTATCCCGATATTCCTACGGGATGGAGACTTACGCGGGTGAAAGTGGTATTTTTATAAATGAAACGAAACTAAAGTAGCTGCATTTTATCTGATTTTAAGGAGAAACAAAACTTTCTTGTCAGCTCTCTGATAAAAACTTGAGTAGACGGTATCTGATTATGTAATATGACGATACTCTCTTCTTAAAGCTTTTTTGAATGTTGAATATAATCTAGATTTTCGGCTGCGGCAATGCTCTTGCAGATAAATAAAACGGTCCTGGGGTTTTATCCGTAAAAGCTTCCGTTCCTGTAGGATTTCCGAGATAAAAAGTATCACAGGATAGTTTCAAACTATCTTTATAACAAATTTCATCTAAATAAGTTAAATGGTTTAGGCGTAAAGAACACACGACAAACAAACGCCTATTTTGATGTATGAATCATGAACGCCTAATAAATAATTATACAAGACTTACTATTGTGTAGACAATAGGAAAGACTGTTGTAGAGATTGACAGACATACAGACACATAGACAAGCAGAAAGGCGGACAACTTTTCAATAAAGTTTATTGTAATATCATGTAAATTACTAAAAGCACTTAAGAAATACAGTTATTTTGAATATCTAGTCTACTAGATCTAGTTTAGAATACCTGATTCTTTATATTAGATATTCATCCGCATAAAAATCTTGTATACAGAAGCTGTAAATGTTAGCGATTAACAGAAATAACAAGATAAAATAATGGATGTTATTCAGGAAAACCCACAGTTTTGTTAAAGACATAACTTCAAGAATCCAAGCACGCAGCACACAAGGGAAACTGTTTTTAACATAATTAACAGTGCTTAGCATTTTAAATAGAAATTCAATCCTTTAATGATATTCATTAATGTACGTCCGAATGGTTCTTTATTTTGTAATGGTTTTTTTTTAGTACTAATTGTTGGGGTTTCTTAATTTTTTATGTCATTGTAGTATGTACTAGCTTTCGTGGCTTTTCCCGCGTAGCCAAAGAAAAACATGGATAGTCCTGGAGTTATCCCCGCATAGAACCCGCTTCCGTGTGATTTCCGCGATAAAAACGAACTACCAAATTTCATGCAAATCGATTAGTTTAATCGTGTAGGTACGTTGTGTAATATTGTTGAAAGAACTGAAGAAAATTCCTTTTCTGTTATCTTTATTTAACGAGCAAGGAATGAAGGAAGAGATAGAAATTGTCTTCCATAACACTGATTCTACGTACTAAAATTGTAATGTAATAACTTGTCCCCAACATCTTAGGAATATATATTTCTTAATGCGTTATTTTGAATTTTTTAGCTTAGACATATGTAATTCATATTCCGCAGAAATACATAAAAGATAGAAGCAATCTATTACTTTTTCCAGAGCCCAAGTTTATATTTACAATACCTATCTAATATTGTCACTAGCCCTTTAGCGAGTGACTTAATCAAAAGCGATTTATAAAACGCGCGCCAGAGTAATGCGGAACGCGGGCGGTATTCGCAATTTCTCGGATATACAAGAAACACGTTCACACGTGGCAACTCATGCTTCCTATGTTTTTGCCAAGTTCGTCGACCCTAGCGGTAGATGAAGGCAGCTTCGATCATTTACAATATTGGCCTGAGTTGCACATGACGTATGGAGATGGGAAATCATGTGGAACTGTGATGTAGTCGGCGAGTCGATTTAGAATCTTAAATGCAACTCTTAACCTTTATCGCCGATTTCGCAACTACTGGACATCTTCTATTCCTTATCTGTCAGTAAAATGACAAATGATTAATGTTATAATATTGTTTGTTTATTAAATCAAACACATAACCTTATAGCTAAGTAGATCATGGTAGCAGTACAAATAGGTACGAAACAATTAAAGGTTCAAGACCGATATCTTTGCTGGGTTACAAAGTATCCTGTATTAAAGACAGTACCTTCCCCATATTATCATTAATATGTCACATTTATGAAATGATTTATGAAAATATGTCATTTTTGACTTTGTGATATGACGTGCTCATTATTTTGACGTGGTTAATAGTCAAATTGTCCATCATCAGTCATTACCAATCACTTTATACTAATATTATAAAGTTGAAGAATTTGTTTGCTTGTTTGTTTGTTTGAACGCACTAATCTCAGGAACTACTAGTCCGATTTGATAAATTCTTTCAGTGTAAGATACCCCATTTATTGAGGAAGGCTTATAGGCTATATATTTACCACGGGCAAAGCCGGGCGGATCGCTAGCATAAATAAAAATGTGTCGACAAATGTGTTACCTACGTAGCACTCTTGTTTTAACTCGAGATCTTCACCAATTCGCCTAATTTGTTTCAAACGTTTTTGTTAAGGTACAAGGTAGGTTTTTATGAAGCGAAGAAACATACCACGGGTGAAGCCGTGAAATACAATTCAACAAACTGCTTAGTATATTATATTCATGAAGAAATTATTAGAATTGAATTGGTGAAACATTAGAAGCACCTCGGCTCCACTGTGATTAATTTAATGCCGAAATTATTACCACGTATGTGGTATTTTTAAATTCGTCTTTAATTATTCTAGTTTGTGTCATTAAGTCCATCGCCAATTTTAATTTTAATAGTTGTCTCCGCTTAACGGCTCTTATCGTGAATTAATTTATCATTTACCTATTTTATGCCAGTCTATTCTAAAATTTAAATTCCCTAACGGTATCGAGGACATGGCGGCAAATAATTACTGAACTAAAAGGATGTGTCAGAACTGGTCCAATAGCGGTACAGAATAAATATGCACATTCGTATTTCGTAACACCTCTTTGAAACAGCGTTGCGTTCATCATGTACGGACATGGAACACGAAATACATGTAACTGATTTGAATAAATATGTAGTAAGTAGGAAATCCTATAATTTACTTTCCGATGCTTGAAATTATGAGGGAGGTTGGCTAGGTAATTGGATCTATTGACCTATTGTTTAGGAGCTTTCCATCTGCTTCTTTTTTTTTTATTAAATGGCAACTTCTGATTCCATTGGGGACGGATTCTGCCAGTGTCACGTTTTGTACAGATAGTCAGAGGTTGTCATTGGGTAAGGGGATTTAAATATACGTCGATGGTGACAGATGCGTGTTGCATAAAATATACGTTGCCGAGATCGTGGTATTGGAACTGTTTGTTTTATTTGGAACCCTTGATTATTGGGAATATGGAATTTCTAAAAGGTTATTATAAAGTATTAATAACTTTTTATAAAGCGTATGATCCGACTCTTATCCAAATTCAGTTTGGAAATTTTGTAGATACATTATAAAACCAGTTGAGACACTAAAGCCAGTTCGCAAAACAGTTACTTCAGAGTTTTAAAACTAGCAATTTATCAAGACCTCTCCATTCTGATTCATATTTCGTGGCAATTATCTCAGACTCTTAATTAGCATTTTGAGTAAGATTCGCATTGTCAACGCGGAATGTTTCGAAACGTGTGTTACATTATAACGTCTGCGGTTAATTATGCAATGAATTAAATCATATTTGTACTGGGCCACCGGAAATTAGCGGAATCGAGAACAATGCCGGGAATGCGATACAAATGGAGTTATGTAAAACGCAAAATGTTGAACCTTTGAGATAATTTTTACTTTCATTTCATCCGGCTTCGGGTCCGCACCGTCATTGGACTGTTATATCATTAGTGAGAATTTTGGTTCTAGTGTTTTGACCTTTTTTACATGTATTTATCGGTGAAAGATTTTGCCGGTCGAACATTATTTGGGTGTATCGTAAGTCTTCTAGTCTGCCTAACTGGACCGTAAATTTCACATGAAATGAAGAAAAGTTTGTCATCACGTGACATACCAAGAAATTATGAGACGATTAGTTACACTTAATTCAAAAGTATAAAAGAAAGATATATGTTTAACTAGCGGTCCGCCCCGGCTTCTTCCATGGTACGTTGTTCTCTCCAATAGAACCTTTCTTGTGCCTCAATAAAAATGACAAAACCGACCGAATCGGTCGAGCCGTTCTCAAGTTTTACGCTTAGTAACTCATATTCGTACATTTGGCGATTCATAATTATTTATTTAGATTACAATCCGTCCGTTCGCACGATGCAATCGTTAATATTATAATTTCTAAACAAAAATCTCCGGATGTAGGAAAAGTGAGATTTTTAACACGACTTACGGAGTTACGTAAACGAATAAGGTGATGAGCTTATAAGCAAAGATGAACCAGCTCAATGCAAGTGAAATTAAATGGCACGCGGTAGGCCACAAACCGGTATACTAAGAGGCTGTTCACACTTGCATTGTGACGTGATTTTTTATGATAAAAGGTAAATTACTTTGCAGTATTAAGTAATATAAAAAGGAATAATGTGTACAAGGTTTGATGATGGTACAAGTAAATTGAAAGTTATGTTCAATATCTAGATAACATTTTAATTAAACCGTCCCTACCTAAAAAACATAGATAAGTATTTGGTATGACGAGGTTATTCGAGATTATTCGTTGTTAAATTTTATGCATTACATCAATAATGACTAAGCTTTATCTCATTGAGTTTTCAAATATAAAATTCATGTTTTACTCTTGACCGATTAACTTTATTTCAATAATCTTCAAATTCGGTGGCCCGTTTCCTTTTCCCTCACCAATCCGCCAAATAATTTTTATTTTAATATTAATTTTTGTGACATTTTGTGAATTTATTTTTGTATAATTGTTTCATAAACTGACATTGGGTCCTTGTTACTTACAAATAAGTATTTTACTACTATTACTGAATATCTTCTTAATTTCCATCAAAATAAAAAACGATAGCGGCGTTTTGACAATCGTGACGTGCTCCGTACCATAAAAAGTCTCGTGTGAAGCCTCAACTGGGTTATAACTTATACTCGTAAGTGTGCAGTGTTAAGTTATTAGATTAAGTTAACCGTTGGACAAATTGCGCTTACAGTGATCTCGAGGTTTCTAGTTAAGTGATGGATTTCACTACATACTCTGTCTGTTTGAGGCAATTTTAATTTTATACGCGACGTGAGAAAATTGTGTTTGATCTCATTAAATATTGGATTTTATCGAACATTTAAATTACAGTCATACTCTATTATTATATTCGCATTAGCTTTGCTATTCATAACGGTAAGGTTGCAATGATTTGACATTATTTATTAACGAGTACATTAGTAGAAATTTGTATAAAATTTTAATTTTTCACGTCCTGTTAAATAATTAATTAGATACTTTTTACTTAGTTTCTGTGTACAAAGGGTATATAAGTATTTGCTTAAAACTGTTTTTAAACTATTAGAAAGAAAGAAAGAAAAACATTTATTTATTAAATATAATTTCGATTGAATTACTTTGCTTATATAAATAAATAAAATCCTAAATATTCGTATAGACAAAGAGAGTAGTCGTGGTTTTGCTCTAAACTTGTTATTTCGAGTTAATATTCCATACATGAAATATGAAAACATGACAACATTTCCACCGACTTCTAAAAACAGAAGGAGCTGTTCGATTCGACGGTATCGTTTTGGGCTTGTTACTTCGGAACTTTCAACTTGGTATAGGTAAACCGATTTTAAATGATTGTTTTTTATTTGAAAGCTGTTGCTCATTGGAAAATATTAAAAGTAAAGTTTAATTATAGCTCCTAGTATTGACGGAAATCATATGCTTATGATAATAAGCATCCTATGGCCACGATTTGTTAATGTTTTCTTATGAATATTCAAACCTCATATCCACGTAGATTATTAGTGGTTGCAATCAAATTACATAATACGTCACAACTGCAAATTATAGAATCAGTTAATCTCGATATGTAAATGCTAACTTTCCACTGCTTTCCCTGCGCGTGCGCAGTCTCGTTGCATAATGACGTAGGCCTTGTGTCTTGAACATTTAGTTCCTGTAATTTAAATCCTGAGGTTAGGAATGTAGTGTAAGTTATCATATCATTTTGCGAATTATTGAGGAAATATTATTATATTAATATTATTAAGGAAATTAAAATAATCGAGTTAAAAATCATTTAGTTGTTCGTATAAAAGTATCGTAGTATATATATCGTAGTATAAAATAACTATCAGTCCGCCTCGGCTTCGACCGTGGTACATATATAACCAATAGCCTTCTTCAATGGGCTATCTAACACTGAAAGAATTTTTTCAAATCGGACAAGTGGTGTCTGAGATTAGTGCGTTCAAACAATCTCTTCAGCTTTATAATATTAGTATAGATTAATAATTAGTATATGGCAGCGATGGTATAAGGTAATATAAGTTTCTTTTATATTACTTCAAGGTATAGTTGCGTACCAAATTTCTACAAAGTTGGCCAAGCCACTCTTCTAAAGTTATGTGATATTATGAACCAGTCTATGAAAAATGATATCATGACAATTGGCAAAATGAAATATTGATTAGCATACTTCTTTGAAATCAGGGAACAAAATAAAGAAGGAGTATTAAGTAAATTGAAGCTAGGTACTAGGGAAATTCGGGAAGAATTATGCCCAATAGATATATTAATATATTAACATTAATATATATTTTCAAAGTACAGTTCGAACAGCCGAGCGGTCGAGCATGTTTTAAAGAACTTTCTTCGAATATTACTATTATCGGAGAAAAACTGCTTATTGAGCGAGAAAAACGTCAATAACCTTAATGATAGTGCTAGCCCTTCTAACGGCGGTTACTGTTATCTGAACTGAGATTGTCGAGAGCTAGGTAATTTAGATAACACCTAGCTCGAGATGAGATGCCTGTAAGTACACTACTTTTATTCCTATAAAATCGATGCCCCGAGGGAAACATTATTTGGTTATAACAGCCCACTTTGTAAAATGTTAGGTTAAAAACATTATTAATATGTATATATCATGTATATGTATTAATAGTTTCATCAATTATCTGCTAAGCTTATAGGCATACTATTTATTCTTTATAACCAAAACGTTTTTATAACCTGTGTTCCGCTAATTTTGAAGTTCTGTTGACAAGCCTTTTTTATATTATTTTTTATATTTTTTATATTAGAGTACTAAAGTGCTCTTTTTATATATATTAAAACTATACATCGCTTATAAGTTATAACATCAATTAAAATGTTCAGTTGAGTTGAAATGTACAAAAACTTATTGAGAAGCGCAGCAAAGATAAGCGACCTTAGTAGACTAAGTAAACTTTATAAATTTTTGGATCGCAATTTTTATTCTCTATTCAAATCTATAGTAAGTTTCACCAGACTTCAGTTGGTGTAAAATATTTTATTAAAAGAAACAATTTATCTTGAGAAAACGCTCATTTGAAATGACCTTCTTCAAAAGAGTATCAACTGATCAACTAATGATAAAGCGAAGGCCCAATATAACCATGAATTGTTATGTAAAAATGATATGCTAGAAAACATCAAACAGAGGAAACTATAAGGTGAAGCTTGGGAAAGATGCGATGAATATAAATACAATAGCTATCAAGATCTTTGAATAATCATTTGCTTAAAGTCTATTGTTAACGCGTTATGGTGAAGGTAATTTGTTTAGTGGAGAGATACCATCTGTAGTTACGTTTCTATAGCGGTCATAGAGTAACACCTTTTTAATACTCCCTGTATTGAAACTTGGTGGTACTTTTACCTTCGAGTTCTTTAGAAATGGGTGACCTTTAGGAATCTATGGTAATGAATATAATAATGGATTACATTGATATTGATTGAATAGTAAACATGCTGATGATGAATATAATGCAAAAGTTTTCTTTGTATCAAATAGTTTTAAGCAATATTCAATTACCATCGTTAAATACTTATCTTGCAATTGCTTCCACCTCCACCTCGGGCTTGAGAAATTTTTGAAGTTTTTTGTGATAAACAAAGACCAGCCCTGGCTTGTTATTTTTTCTGCATTATTTTTTAGTTACATCCAAAAAAATAACACCATGATGAAATATCTTTTTCGATCAAGTTTTAAAAAATCGTCATTCAAAAGCATGGCGAATTCGAACGCAATATTTGCGCAAAATAACATCCGTAACGAGTTTAGACAAAACCATAATGATAGCATCAATTTGAATACGCATTGGGCAAGGGAATGTCTTGCAACGGTGATTTACGATGAAATCTATGGGCTTCTTGATGCTACAATGCACATGGCTGAAGTAATGCGCAGTAGAGGTAAAGACACATTATGGACACTGAAAACTAAGTTACAAATAAATTTAAAAAAAAATATAACCAAAAAAATTACCAGTTTGAGATCACAGAAAGATTTAGGAACTAAACTATAAAATATAAAATTTTAACGCGGTTAGGACTGTTTCTATACGCTAAGAAAATATTATCAAACATTTATTTATTAAGATATTCTTAAAACACATTTAAAATTAAGACACAGACTCGAAAAAATCTTCCAAGCAACCCATACCAAGGAGAAGTGATAAAATTATAAATACAGGAGAATAAACAATAAGAAAAAGGAAATTACATCTAACATTCAAAGTATTGTCATATTTTATTACACCAAAATCAAAACACAAACAAATCGTTCGTTAAATAACAGTCCCATCAATCGAAGTGCGCAATTTAATTTCATAGTCATTCAAGGGAAAGATTCTCAATTCATAATATTGAATGAGGTGTGATGTAAAACAATTAGTAGTAAACATTGCCAGCTCCACTGTTTCCCCTTACTTTTTTTAATAACCAATGACTAGTAATTACAAGCCTTATTAAGGTTGATACGGTTCATCTAGCCAGCGAGTTTCGCTGAAAGCAAAAAGAGAAGTGATCAACCAACCGCAACAATCTTATAACAATCGTTGAATAAACATTAAAGATTATGTTTTACTTGTCTTTTTATTAGCTAGCCCTAAACCACAGATATTGAAAGTGTAATGGCAATCATAAATTGTTACAGCTTAATATTTTTTATAGTTTCTCGTGATTATTTATTACTAGACGCTCGTCCCGGCTCCGTCCGGATATCAAGGTGGCCGTTTTATCCCAAGGGAGCATTTAATCGGGACAAAAATATCCTATCACCTAAGACAGCTGTCTGTATACCAAATTTCATCAAAACAATTCAGTAGGTACTTTTAGCGTGATTGACGGAGTAACATCCAAACAAACAAACTTTCACATTTATTCTATTAATAAACAATAACGTTGTGGGAGTGTGGGGGAGCCGCAGGTCCGTAAACTTCCCCACCCTTCTGAGTTCATTTCTTTATTCCCGTTACCCTTTCTTAATCCCTTACCCCTTTAAAGAAGGCAGCGCATGGGCGATCGCTTACCACCAGCTCAGTTGCCCGTTATGATATAAAAAAAAAATAACTAGTAATGCTGTGGTATTGGTGATTAATTTCTATCAGATATACTAATGAAGATATATTGTATAGAGACCTCCAAATCCCAATACGTACATTAAAACATTCACACGTACCAGTTACTCAATTAATACATTTTTTGCCTGACAAGAGAATGGCTATAGGTCTGTGGGACAATCGGTTTCTCAACGTAAACGTATCTATATCGTTGCTATTGTCTTAAACATTCCTCTTAAATCAATTGTAGACCAAGTGGCTTTTAAAATTCATTTGATATGGTGTGATCCATAACTTCTTTCAAGATATACTTGTAATTTGACGTGCAATTCGACTTGAAATGATGGCGTATAATTATTTGTGTATTTGGTTGCTTGAAAGTCAATAGCATAGCGTATTTAGACATTTGGCCGTATATTTTTTTATATGAACGATAATCAAGCACTTAAAAACTATTATGATAACTATATTATATACTTCGATGTAGACTACATGAGTTGGTTATGAAATTATGAAATGACATATTATACTTCATATAAAATTTTCTTCTTTAATTTATCAAAAAACAAAAAAATGTACAATCGTAATTTTAACTTATCTTATAACCTTTTCATTATACCACCATCATTATTTTGTACAAAGAATAAAGACCAAAATCAGTAGTATAAAACAGTCGCTTCCCGCCTCTGACCTTAATGTATGCTTATGTCTTTAAAACTAAACAAGGGATTTTGATGGGGGTTTTTTTATACTAGACTGAGTGATTCAAGAGGAAGGTTTATGTGTAGTAACATAAATTAAACTACTCCGAATTTAATACTTCATTTACACAGCATAGCCTAAAACATTGCTTCTTTTCTTCTATGATATGAGAGGAAATTTCGATTTAATAGGAATGATTGAGCGATGACTGCATATGATGAATTTATCTTTCAACCATATAAAATAAAATCTATGCAATTCGTAAGCAATTATTTTCGTGACGGCTAGTTTTTTCTCGAAAAACCCCTTGCGAATCACATCAGAAATGTAAGATTCGTCTAAATTAGTATATGTGATATCACCATCTGATATATTATGTCTGATTCTGCTTAGGCCAAGAAACAAACATAAATGTGTACAAATCTACACACACTCACGTTTGGAATAAAAACTGATGTAAATTTTCTTTCTGTAACGTTTGTTTTCTTTTCGCAGGTTGCAATTTCTATCCCGTCGGAGAATACTTAAAGTTCGTGAGGATACCAGAAAATTTGAGTGTTGGAGGTGAAGTGTTACAAGTTGAAGTACATCCCAGGTTTGTCGTTATCAGTTATTATATAGTAGTTGTAGTAGAAGTTATTTACAATTATATTAAAACACAGTTATATAATAAAAAACAATTTGTTCGTAAAACCACAACATTATTTGCCAAGTAATTCTTACATAATACTCCAGTAAATTAGTATTTAAAATGTATCAGTATTTTAAAATAAATATCGATTGTTCAATGCACTTCGCATGTCTATTACATAATCAAAGTAGATGCTGAATTGAATGTTTTTTTCTTTCGATTCGTTCAAAAACATAAAATGTTAACAAATGTTTATTCAATAGAAGCAGCACACGCGATTCGTGCGGTTTTCGTTCAAAAACCAAACATGCTTTATGTAATGTTAAATGAAAATAAATTGCAATTATATCATAACGTGACACGTGGAATATTTCATTAATTTTCGTAACTGTTTACGCGTATTTATTATGTCAGTTTAAATTATAATACACTACACACTGCCCGCGGCTTTTCTTGGATTTCCCGTTGACATTCCATAAATAGGAGTACAATATTCGAGACTTTAGTTTTTACAACTCCATGAGAAACGTTACGAACGAGAACGAAACAGACTAGTAACCAAGAAAACATCGGTAAAGTGCGAGTCATACTCGCAAACTTAAAAGTTCCGTACAAATTAGTTCATGGGAAAGAAGTTCACCCATCTAATTTATGATCGTGGCCGCTGTTGCTTAAACCATTGGTTTTTTATTATTTATTGTTATAGCGGCAACAGTCAATAACAATATACATCGTCGTCGAAAATTTCAACTTTTACTAATCACATCTCATGAGTTAATGACAAACTGACGAACACACAAACAGATAGACGGACAACAACGTCTTAGGAATAGTGCCTTCTACCTTTCTCTTCAGATTGCGGAACTTTAAATCCTTAATGATTCAATCGATCAAAAAATATTCCATTTCAAATTAATTTCATTTCAATAATTCACAGGTCTTTCCCAATAATAATTCTAGATTGTACGCTATTTTAAAATGATGTAAGTCAATTATATATAACAAGTTCTACAATGAAGTCATAATTCACTCAATAATTCAATCACTTAACACCTAATTTTGCTAAAAGATATATTAAAATGACCTAATAGTTCTCTTTAGCAGGTTATGCAATATTTTTTTAATAAAAGCTTATCTTGATATGTCTTTGTAGGTTTTGAGGAAAATCAAAATTGGCGGCATTGTGTGACATTCTTTAACCGACTTAAAAAAAGGAAGATCAATTCGGACTTTTGTGTTTATTAGATATCTCATAACTTTAACTGAGTGTATAGATTTTGTAGTTATTTTATTTGAAAGTTGGTGACTCCCGTGTCTTGTTCAGACAATTTGGAGGCAGTTCAGTTTTTTATTTATAATTAATATTGATATGTTAAGTTAGTCAATGTTGATCTAATCTGAAATATCACCCAAATTTTATAAAGACTCTTAAAAACATAACCCCACTTTTGTAAGTTGAAATCTAAAATGAATTATCATTTCATACCAATCCTTGTAAAAATAAATTCAATAAAAAGTATTTATTTATCGAATCCAGTTACATCATTAAATAAATACTGAAATTAATCTAAAATATATGGAAGACTAGCTGCGCCCCGCGGTTTCACCCGATATTCCTGCGGGATACGGACTTACGCGCGTGAAACCGCGGGGCGCAGCTAGTTCATTAATATAACAAAAATAGTTTCCACATTTGTATCACTTGACATCGTTATACCCATCATAGATCTGACCGCAAGTATAAGTGCTTAACCGTGGAGAACCTTTCGTATTGGGGACAAGATGGTCAGTTCCAACGTCAACATTACACAAGAGTGATAGTAAAAGTGTATGAGGCGGCTACTGTGGGGGCAAACGGGCGGTTTATCGACGTTTTAGTGAAAAATCGGAGAAAATACTTAAGAAATCCTTATCAGTGGCAGATATCGAGATTACAAATACTTCCTACTAATATTATAAATGCGAAAGTTTGCAAGAGTGTGTGTGTGTGTTTGTTGCTCTTTCACGCAAAAACTACTAAACCGATTGCAATGTAATTTGGTACGTAGACAGTTGGACAACTGGAATAATATATAGGCAACTGTTTATCCCGATATTCCTACGGGATACGGACTAACGCGAGTGAAGCCGCGGGGTGCAGCAGTATAAGATAAAAAAATCTTTAAATATCATGATGCAATGCAAATCTGACGTCACTTTGCCGTTTTCTCTATAAAACGTCCAAATTGTAAGAATTATATTTATAGTAATAATAATACGTTAACGTAGATTTCAATAAATGTTTTTTCATATTTTCTGCCCTGGATTATTTAATATTTTTTTTTTTAGGTAGGACCTAAATCTATATATATAAAATTCTCGTGTCACAGTTTTCGTTGCCATACTCCTCCGAAACGGCTTGACCGATTCCTCTGAAATTTGGTAAGCATATTGGGTAGGTCTGAGAATCGGCCAACATCTATTTTTTATCCCGATATTCCTACGGGATACGGACTTACGCGGGTGAAACCGCGGGGCGTAGCTAGTACATGTATATTTTTCTTCTTTTTAGTCTTAAATTTTTATAGCACAATAACTATTAAACTCATAATGGCCTATTAAAAGGCCTACAGCTAATGAACGAGCTTGTATAAAAATAAAATAAATAAAATTCCTTAATAGCAGTAATATTCAAATTCCATTACATCTACAGCGTTTATTAGGTTTATCAATGTAGATGCCTTGGCATAGTTTAGCTTTGGTAAATTTTGAGCGTAATCATGAGTGTGTGTATTAAGAGACGGGCGGTTGAACCGCTCGTTCACTAGCGTTTCTCCCGCTCGTCTGCAACGCGTTAACATTCACAGAGCTGTAATAGAACATTTCGCGCTGAAAGTAACGCATCGTAACGTTACGTGTGTTACTGCAATCGGATAATAATATGGTCTAATTACTAATAAAATTGTTATGACATCATTGTTTTGTTCGATTTTTTGCGAACTATGAAAGAAATATGGTTTTTTTTAAGTGAATCAGGTATGTTGCTTTAACCGATATAAAATGAGGAAGTTCTCAATTGGATTGTATGTTTTTTGTTTGTTAGCTCAGAACTATTAACTGTCTAAATGGATTTTGATGATTGCTTGAAAGACTGGTGCCTTCCGTGTGTTCGGATTTTGGTCTAAATATAACAATTTGAAGGTGGTTTAGTTTTTGTTAAAATAAATATGGAGGAACATGCTAATTATCTTAAAATTGGAAAGCGAGAAATCTTTTTCTATGTTTTCTGTTATTTATATGATATGAAACGTGTTATTTATATTTTTATATGTTTAAGTATCAAAAAAATAAAATTAACACATTTTATGAAATCTACGAACATCTATCATTTGATTCTCTGTTAAGATTGACTTTCATGACCAACATACAAGGGAAGTAATATTATTACAAAACAGCATCACCTCAGGTACGCCCATTAGCTGGGTTGATCAAATCTTTTTAATAAATTACTTATTAAAATGAGATTTATTTTTTACTACCAGGTGTAATTTATGGTTGTAATACCACAGATAACATAATACTAACTACTAACATTTGAAACTTGTTATTGTTGTTTTAGGCATATCGATTCGGTCTAATTATTATTTTTGCATGCATTCAGTACCGTCCATTGGAGACGAGTTTATTTAATGTTAAGGGTTTGGTATTTCATATGTTGTGTACACAGAAATTATTACTTTAAATAGCGACAAAACTAGTTATGTTTAATTATAATTTAAACGTAAATTTACGCAAATAAATGCGTAATGGATATTGTTAAACTCTTTTTCGTTTTGAAAAAAAATTATTTTAGCATTAGGTAGACTTTTTTTTTCTTTATTGAATTAAGTTATTTAAAAAATAAATCACATTATATTTATAATTGCATGCAATATAGCCAAATAAACTTTTCATTATAAGGAATGAATGAATACAAACAAATCATTCATAAAAATTGTGTATTTCAAACCATTTTAAATTAACGACATCTAGCGGAATTCTTATGAGGTACATTTTAGTTGAGTTCTCTTGAAGTTTAGAACGTAAAGCCTAGATGGCGTTTGTATAAACGAAGCCAAATATATTTTCGTATTTATATCACTTCATGTAATTAATATGATATAAAAGTTTATTGGAAACAAAATCAATTGCCAAATAAAATGAGGAGGCATATGAATTTTTGTAATTATTATGTATTCCTGTGCTATTATAGAACAACATAGGAACATTTATACCCGTGGTACGTTTATTTTCCCGCTATAAGAAACTTCGTTGTCCTTAACAAAAGCGGTAAAAGCACATTTGGCGATTTCAATTTTATTAATATAGATCACTTCTTAATTACTTTTAATATATTCTATTGACATTAGCTAAAAAATAAGGGTAAACTAACAAAAAAATCTGACGATCCTAATAAGGGTAGTAAGATAAACTCGTTGTGAGTTATAAATTGTTTTATTCTCATCTACCGTTAAGGTGGGTCAAAATCGAGTCTAAAGGAGTTACGTACAATCATATATACATACAAACATGTTAAAAAACTGTAAGTCCTGAAGCATATTCACGTAAAATAATATATCGGTGTAATGAAATTTAGAAAAAAGATTAATTTTTTTTTTTGTTTTTGCATGCATACCCTTTTACGACTTATCCAACAGTTGGCCAAAAGGGCAAAGTTTACAATTTACTTCACAACATTTGCTCATTAATTAACTTATTGTATTATATTATTATCTGTAAAGAAGGGTCATTCTTGAACCTAAAAATGTACATTCACCGTCATAATCCATTTACATATCTCTATTAATTTCTATATTTTTACGTTTTCAGAAAGAACCTGCTCCTCCAGGCGGTAGACCGAGAGGACGACGCCCACCTCTTCACATACCGTGACGTCAACCGCACCCACGTGGCCGTGATCCTGGCGCAGAGCGTGGACCACCTGGTCGACAGCGACACGCCACAGAATGTGGTCAAGTTCAGGCTGGGCTGCGACTTTGATGCCGGCGATGATCTGGTTTGATATGTCTTTGTTCTGCTCTGTTGCAATTTATGCGCTTTCTAGTATGGGAAAAGTGGGTATTCGTTAATCTTCTTCCTTCTTATTGTAACTAGCTGTTGAACCGGGATAGAAACTTAAATTATTTGATTGCCACTGAGGAATAAAGTACATTTTTGATCGTGAAATTATTGTGAAATCGGTTAAGTAGTGTTAAAATTAGTACATTACAAACTTGCTAGTAAACATCGTTTTAGTTATTTTTGTCGTTTTCTTTAACAATTTTCCAAGCAGCCAGATTATTGCATAGGAAAGGAGGTGGCAGGAAACGATTATTTAGTAATGACAAAAAAATAAAAGAAATACGAAATGTGCTCATAAATTTTGAGATACACGCTGAGACGGATGGACACACACACAGCCAGCGAATTCTTGAATACCTAGGGTACGGAACCCTAATGAGAAGTGCCGTATTTTCAGTTAGCATCAGGTGGAAAATTCCGTGCTACGCAACCGTACAAGGTTTTTTTTTCCCCTATTCTTTAATTATATCCTAGCGCATTCGGAAGATAACCACCACCTAACCACCAGCCAAAACCAAAATTTATAAAGAGATGTTGTTTGTGTATTCATCACCAGCAAATTTATAAAGAACTGTTGTTTGTGTATTCATCAACTCAACCAAATCCAGGGGGCAAGCAGTTGTAAATAAGGAAACAATAATTGTGAGTAGGCAATAAACGCAACAGGGGTAAAAACATTTTCACTTTTACGCGTATCGTAAAATCAGATGTGATTTTGATAGAGTCAATGAACCTGCTGAGAGCACAGACAAGGATTTATATTACATAGAAATACCCGTTATATTTGATGGGTACAAAAGTCGTGATAAAGGTACACCATATTTAAAGAAAAGTGCGGCAGTTATCCAGAGAATAATTATTTTTATAAGGCACCAAACGGCCTTCAGTTTGTCGATATTAGAGTAAATTTTAATGGGACTACACGGTGGCATCAGTTGTGGCACAAAAACAATCATCAAAATCGCTCCACCCAGTCAAAAGTTACGAGGAAATAGACCCAGAAGAAATAACCTAATTATATATAATTAGACACTTTTTAGAAGATGTTTTATCAAAACATGCAAACCCTCTATAGTCTATCAAACATAGAAATATTGATTAAATTCCAGTTTCACTTCTAGATCTTTCCATAGCTGTGCGTTGCGTATATTGTTTACGTCTGTTCTCCAAGATTTGCATAATTGCGTTTGGTGCTGGCGTACTATTTGACAATATGCTAATAATGTTTGTACATTGCTATAACATGTGTCGATAAATAACTGAACAGAATAGAATGGGATTTTGCGGGCACATTGAGGTCGACGTTTGTGATTGCTTGCTTAAATTTGGGTGTATGATAAATAGACGTTTCCAAATGGTGAAAGTAACTCAGTCTGTCTGTCACTTCACACCAAACCACTGAACCGATTATAATGAAATTAGTTGCAGAGATAGTTTGAGACCCGAGAAGAGACATACCGGCATCGTTTTCTTTGACAACAGCCTCAGGCGGAAAGCTAGTGCAGTTCATAATTTTCTTCTCCTTCATTCCATTAAAATGAAACACAGATGCGATAAAAATATCCAATTATTTTTCAATACACTTGTGGGAATTTTCAGATCTATCTTTATAAATAGAGTTTACACAGGACACGTTGCTATTTTCGTTACAATCGCAATAATGGAAGTTGAAGCCTTTAAAAACCACTCGCTGAATGTCACAGACTAATACTATTAAAATTTCCATCGGACTGTATGCGGGTAACTTGTTTTAAAGGTTGTTGGGGTCGAGTGTGTGGTGATAGATGTCATAAAGCTCTCGAAAATTGTCGCAAACTTTTGTTGTATGAAAAGTTTGTGTAATATTGAGTATTATAGCCAAACTTAAGCAGAAGGAGATGAACATTTTATAAATTTAATTATAAGGTTATATAGTTTTCTGATCTAAACAGGCTGATTGGAATTTCAGTCCAATAATAATTGGAGCTCATAGATTTGGTTCACAAGTATAAGTATAACTTGATCTGAATTTGTGACGTGGATTTAAGTGTGGATAGATTAAATTTGGGGTGACTAGAAAACCTATGTGATGTAACTGCTTAACATTGATAAATACATATTTACCGACAAAAACAGTGGAAGATAATATGGTTATGTATTGTCTTTTATACTATCTGTAATGGTGTACAATATGCGTTGGTTGTCATACTCTTTAATACTAAGAGCAAAAGTAGTATATTTAGCACAATTATATTATTGAAATGTTTCAGATATCAGCGTACCTGTCTGTGACGGTCTACATAGAAGATATCAACGATAATATACCCACCTTCATAGACGCGCCGTACAGAGTCAGCGTGGATGAACTTACTCCACCAGGTCGGAAATTACTTATATTAAGACATCCCAAAACCCTATGAGGTTTTGGATCCTCTCCACTTGTTGCCAATTTGTATCATAACTTTTTTGGATAGTTTGACATTCTTCTGAATAGTAGTTTATATATTTTACTAATTGAAATAAATGACAGCGATATTTCGAATCTGCTGTATTAGGATTTCTAAGACAAAACAAATTTGCCGAGGAAAATGGAGATTGTGATTATTTGGCGCACTTCATTTTTGAATTTTGTTGACTTTACTTTTGCATTATAAAATCATAATAAATCTATGGTTTAATGTTTACAGGTTTGATCATATACCGGGGTATACGTGCGTTCGATAGAGACAAACCCAACACGCCGAACTCCGACGTGCAGTACACCATAGTGTCTGGCGATGAGGAGAATCGTTTCGCTCTGGAGAGTTCACACAAGCCGGGCCTGGTGCTGAAGAAGCCTTTGGACTATGACAATGGGGACAGAGAGTTCCTGCTCACAATAACAGCATCGGTAAGGATAACTGACCTTTCTTTTTGTTGATTCTGTTGACAAAATACAACCTAACGTTAGTAAATAGAATAGCAACTAATTAAAGTAATTCTAGAACCTTCTTAAATAATGGAATACAAAAAATTATGAACGATTTTGGGCACTTATAAAAATATACATGTCTAATTACTGCTGGTGTACCTGATTCGAAACCCACGTATTTATCGTCCATACTCTTCTTTATCCATTACTATAACATCCATAGCTATAACCTGCGGCATGACTCACATGGTACCTGGTTCAAAAGTAGCCTATGTGCTAAGCCAGACAATAATCTATCTCTGTACCAAAATTCCGTACAGATACGACAAGCTGTTTTCGCGTGTAAGCTTAACAAAAATCCATACATCCATCAATACTTATAAACTTTCGCGTTTATAAACTAGGATTTACCAGCTCTATTCGCTTTCAGGATCGCGGCTCCCCACCTCGCAGCTCCAACACCACCGTTCACATCATCGTGCTGGATAATGATGACCTGTCTCCCAAGTTCACTCTTGATGTGTATAGAACTAAAATACCGGAGTTTTATCCACTTATGGTGATTATTTCGTTGATTTTTTTTTTGTATTTTAACTCTACGACCCACTTTGATTTAATGTTTTAATTCTTATGGAATTTACTGTTATTTGATAGTTCTTTTATATATCGATTTAAATATTCAGATATAAATGTAATTTCAATTTATGATTTAGTCTATTTTCTCATCTAATCGAATAAAAGATAATTAATATTTTGCATATTGATCTTTCGCCCAAAATTCTAAGATGAATATGAAGTTATCAAATAGTATACAATGTGTACACATATTGTATCTGATATTGTGAGCCTCATTGTTTAAATTTACATATAAATCGAATTGATTTTATTGACCCAATAATACTCGATCTATCCATCACTAGTCAAGTACAGTATACTATGCTATGTACTAGTATGCTAGTACGTAATAAAGCTTACTTTATTACGTACTAGCAGTCTGTCTTCACCCGTGGTATATATATATAATCAATAAATAGCCTTTTTTAATAAATGGGCTATCTAACACTGGAACAATTTTTCAAATCGGACCAGTAGTACCTGAAATAAGTGCATTCAAACAAACAAACTCTTCAGCTTCATAGTATTACATATGCTATTTATATTCATAATACTTCTGTATGTTGCTATCAGAATAAAAGAATCCACCAAGAGCTATCGTTTGAACAACCAATTCGAGCGTTTGATCAAGACACTGGCGTGGCGGCGCCAGTTCGTTACGAGCTGGTGTCTGGTAATGAGAGGAGGCTCTTCTCCCTCAGCCCCTTGAATGGCAGCCTGTTCCTGGATAAAGAGATCGACTTGGATGCTGAGAGCGCTTTACCGGGTATCTTTGATGTTTTGAATTAAGTGAATGGTCTTTATTAGTGTGATTTTTGCCAAATTGTACGCCTTCTTTGATATCTAAGCTTCCAATCGTATTTCCAATGGTTAATTTTATAACCATTAAATAATGTAGCAAAAAGCATTAAATCTAATCTATGTAATGTATAAGAAACACTTATATAGGTAAATATAAAAAGCAATAAGTTTTAAACCACATAAAAAATGCTTAGCAAACATTATTATCTTTGATTGAAAAAAATATATGTCACAAAATCATATTTCCAGGAAATACATTCATATTACAAATACAAGCGGCCCAAGTGGATAATCCTTTGAAAACCGCGCAGGCGAGGGTGGAGCTAGAGATATTGGACCTAAACGACAATCTGCCCGAGTTCGAGGTGGACTTCTATAATATCAGCATCGTCGAGAACTTGCCAAATGGTATGAGAGGTTTAATATTTTTTAAGCATACATTTGGAAAGTACATGATGATAGGTATACAAGCGATCATCAGTATCATACTGTTTTGTGATATAGTCTATTTAAAACCGATTTCATTGTAAATTAGATTCTATTATAATGTGAAAAACGAATAAATTTTAACCCAATAATCAATTTCAGTACGTTTATTACATAGCCTATTGAGAAGATGGTAAAGTTTAAAATTGTTCATTTACATTTGATACTAGATGATTACTATTTTCATAGGTTTCAGTGTTCTTCAAGTAATGGCCACTGATAAGGATCAAGGGGATAACGGCGAATTTACATATCAACTGCATGACCCTAATGGAGCCTTTTCTATTGACCCTAGATCTGGTTGGCTTACTGTCAAAAACCAAGTTTGTATTTGTTTTTTATATTCAATTATTAATTTTAATTTATTTTTTAAGGTGTTCTAATAAACCTTTTCATCAATGACAGTGATAATTGCATTTTTCCTCAGACCGTCTTAGATCGCGAACACCATTCGTCCCTACGAATGAAAGTATTCGCTAAAGAAAAGAATCCGAGCATTGTAGGTACATTCCTGGATAAACAAAGATTGTCTAAATGGCGAAGAAATCCCGCTCCAAAACTACCACCATCAAAAGAAAAAACAACATATGTGTTTCCAGATAGAATAGGAACAAAAGCAGAAAATATTGAGTATAATGATGATACACATCAGTTGATGTCGTTTGTTACTGTTGAAGTAACATTACTAGATGCAAATGATAATAATCCCATTTTCATACCAAGTAATTTGTATGAATTCTCCGTTAAATCCAATGCGAAGATAGGAACTGAAATTGGAAGTGTAAAAGCAGTGGACCATGATTTAGGAAGGAATGGCATAGTTTTATATGATTTACAAAGAACGAGCAATCTGACAATTACATCGCCGTTTCAAGTTGATGCTAAAACAGGCGTGATTACATTGGCAGAATCGCCGATTTTAGACGGGAGGCATGCTTTATTCATTGAAGCGTCTGACCAGCCAGCAAACCCCAGTGAAAGAAGATATTCTTTAGCTGTGGTAACCATTGACGTCATAAATATAAACAAAGGTAAGATCTTAAAACTACACGAGAAATTTATGTAATGTATAACTTAAAAGATAATAATGATTGTGAGAACATAGAGTGAATGCGCATCTGATTTACGACTGATTTCCGTATTGATTTTTAAACTTTATTTATGTTTAGGTTCTAAAACCGATAAACCAGATTTTATTGGATCTCCTTACGAATTTTGGGTTGGATCAAATGTCGGCATTGGAACAAGCGTTGGGCAAATAAGGGTAAACGATGCCATGCAAAAAGGAGAATTATCCTATGATTTATTACACGGCTATGAAGAAGGAGGTAAATTTTAGTGTTTTATATTATCTATTGAAATGAAAACGCCTTCACTTTCTTTAAAAACCGATTATAAATGATTTTCTTTTTCTAGTACCATTTGCGGTCGAAGAGCGTTCCGGTGTTATAACAGTAGTGGATGAGTTATCTAAGTTCGATCGACCGGTTTATGACTTTGAAGCTGTGGCAATACAAGAAAAATATAATTATTCAATAACAACAAATGCGACAGTCCATGTTGTGGACGTTAATGATGAGAGAGGTGTCTTTTTGAAGTAATTATTTTCTGTATTCGTAACTACTGAAAATTTAAAAATTATAAATAACACCTTTTCATTATTTCAGAGGAACGCATTCGCCGCTCGTGTTTCATGTTAAAGAAAATATCGCTGGAGCTACAATTGGACAAATATTTCCGAGCAATATGAGTAATCTGTCTGTCAATTATACTGGAAAAGTAAGGTTCATTATTGCGAACCAGCAAGACGTTTCTGATGATGTGGCTATTGGTAAGATGTAAAATTAATTCTCATGGATGTCTTGTATTTAAAATAGAAGTTTCTTATACGGTGTGAAATTTGTAAAACTTCATTTCTGTATAATACTAACGTGTTTTTAAATTTAAATATTTTCTTTCTTTTAGGGCAAGATGGTACAATTTATGCACAGAAACCATTGGACAGAGAAAAGAGGGATACTTACAGAATGACCGTAATAGCTGAGTTTGTCAAAGGAGTTATTTCGGGTGCTAATTTGTATCAAGTTACGATACATGTTGACGATGAAAATGATAACCCTCCAGTGTTTGAGTTACCCGTTTATGAAGGGACGATAACTGAAAATGCATCGAAAGGAACTGAAGTGAAAATGAATAATAAAATAAAAGCAAAAGATGCGGACACAGGGACAAATGCTATATTCACATACACTCTTTTTGGTGACGGCCATGAATTATTTAATGTCAACGAAGAAACGGGTATAGTTACGTTTATTGGAAATAAACTTGACAGGGAAGAAAAAAATGCTTATTTATTAAAGATTGTAGCCAGAGATAGAGGTAGTTTAAATTCAGAAGCCAAATTAACTATATTCGTGACCGACATTAATGATAATGCACCTAAATTTGACCAATTAATAATACCTCTTGGTGAAAATATAGAATTATTAGAAAACTCGGAATTAAGTTCTGTGAATGTATATAAAGAAAAGGGAAATGCTACTGGTGTCATATTTAATGTTGAAGCTAAACCTAAGAACAAATTTGCTGTAACAGTAGATTCTCCATTATTTTTAGTACCTGAAAATATTGCAGTGGGTACAACTCTACTAAAATTACATGCTATAGATATGGATAGTGGGGTAAATGGTCAAATTCACTATGAATTTATTTCAGAGGTATTTTTGCCACCTTATTCACTCCCTCCCACCGCTTTACAGACGAAAAGATATTTCGTAATAAATGAAAGATATGGTAATATTGTTGCCGTTAGGGCATTGCCACCAGAATCCGAATTTCGTTTAAATATATCGGCACTAGATGGTGGCCAACTAAGTGATCACATTACTATAAGACTGTTTATTAAAGATGTTAATGATCATTTTCCCATGTTTAAAAAGGCTTGGTACAGTTTCAATGTAGAGGAAGCACAGTACAGCAGACGAGTTTTAGGAAAAGTAGATGCAACCGATGCTGACTTTGGACAAAATGCAAATATAACATACTTTATTGAACCATCCAATGATGACTTACCATTCGAAATATCACCACTGAGTGGAGTATTTAGCGTCAATGGTGAACTTGATAGAGAGAGAGAAGATAAGTACGTATTAACAGTCGTAGCTATGGATAACGGACAGGAAAAGAAATTATCGTCATCTGTAAGTGTAGAAGTGCAAGTATTAGACGTTAACGATAATGCGCCGAAATTTTTTGATTATAATGAATTGTTAGAATGGAAACACTCGGAAGCAGATGAAAAAATTAACCACAATTATGAGTCTGTGAAAATGATTCCTGTTTATAAAGCAACACTGGAAGAGAATGCACCGATTGGTACTGTTGTAACTAGAGTTTATGCAAATGATTCAGATTTTATTGGCAATGGAAACGGTCTTATTCTGTACAGCATACCACAAAAGAAAAATCAGCTTAACATATTTTCTATCGATTCCAAGGAAGGTGTTATAACAACGACAGGAAGATTAGATTACGAGACTCAATCATTACATAATATAACTGTAATTGCATCGGATCTTGGATCTCCGAGTTTAAGTTCTACTGCCTTTGTTGTGCTAACTGTGACAGATGTACCTGACGAAATTGAAGTATCGGACAAACCAGTGTTTATATCAAGATATTATGAATTAGAAATTGAAGAAAATGTCCAAACTCCAGTTGAACTTGTCACCCTAAATTTGACTGAATATTATGAAAATTTCAAAATGAGATATTACATTTACAATGAAAACGAGACGGATATAAAGAGAACTTTTGTGATAGATCCACGTAATGGAACATTATATTTAATAAAAAGCCCTGATCGTGAAACGCGGGATGTTTATGAGGTTATTGTTAGAGCAGAGAGGCAGAAGATTAGTCGAGAGTTACCGCACATGATATTCCCAGTAGCAGATGATATTTTGGAAGGAATGACGAAGTTTGATGTAAAAGTTGTAGTAAGAATAAAGGACGTAAATGACAACGCTCCGAGGTTTATCTACGGTGGGAGACCCATGGTTACAGCCATTCCAACGACTGCACCATTCGGATATGAAGTTATACAATTGCAGGTGAGAATGAAAATCATGAAACGATTAACGAACCATTGAGTACGCCTAGTCCAGGCAAGAAAATAAACGTTGAGATAATTTCATCTTCGCCACCTCATATTTTACAAATATATGAAAATTTAGCTGAAAAGTACTTGGCTATTGTTAATCTGATCTTTAACTACACGGCTCTAATTGGTTTTTTGTCTAACGATAAAGTATTAATAATCACAAACAACATTATTCGATAACGTTTATAATATTTTCTATAGAATAACGTTAAGAATATTATCTCGATTACACACAGGCGATAGACGCAGATGCCGGCATCAATGCGGATATTCGCTACCAAGTGATCAACTCAGAAGGCAGGTTCAGTGTGGACGCGGTGAGCGGGCGCGTGCGGGTGGCGGGCTCGTTCGCACGGGACGCGGGGCGGGTGCTCGGCTTTGATGTTAAGGCCACTGATAGACGCGGCGCGGATGACGGCCGATCGGCGATTGCCAATGTTTTTGTAAGTACTGATGATTGTTTTTTAGTTGGAAGTTGTTTCTAAAAAGTAAGTAGCTTAGGTATAAAACATGATTATAGATTTGAAGTGGATATTAAATAAACCTCAGTATGTATACAGTGAGTCGGTTGTAGACTAGAGCAGTTTATTTTAAAGATTATTTTATTAGATAGAAGAGAGGCACCTATCCATAATACATGTCCAATTATTGTAATTTCAGGTCTACGTGCTGGATGAGAACAAGCAACTGGTCATAGTCGTAGCTGCGAAGCCCATGGAAGTCGAAAAAGAACTGTACAATATAACAAGGTACCTTTCCAACATGACCGGTTTTGATATTCGCGTGAGAAGACTAGAAACTAGCATCAAGACTGCTATGGATGGCTATGCGTGAGTTATCACTTTTAATGTGGAATAAATGATGATTTTTTTATGGTTTTAAAGAAATCAAACCAATATTAATGTTTTGCATACATTATACTGAAATTCACTGAAGGAAAATAGCTGCATAATATTAATGAATAAAATGCCTAATTTTGTATTCATAATTAAGTCGCAATTTACTTCCATTTCAGAACCGACATGTACATTTATGCTGTTGACCCAATATCTAATGCTATAATTGATATGGATGTGTTGCAAAAGTAAGTGCCGTGCATCGTTTAGTTCTGTAAAAACTCAAGCGAGTAGGCGTTTATGATTTCTCTTCAGGTCTATTTATACCAATCGTCTAAATATTGATAAAGAAAATAGACATTACAACAAATTGTTTGATACTTAAAAGATACTATTCTGATAATAAAATAAATTAAACAAAAATAAAGAAAACATGCTTTCTAGGTCATTAATGAAGAGAGAAGTAGCATTGCGTCATAATTTAGCCGGGTTCAAAGTTCTAGAAGTTGGTGACACTACAATGGTTCAAGCAAGAAGTGCCCAAATGTTTAGTACTATGGAAATTAGTGTTGTCGCTCTAGGATGCCTGGTGTTTATCGGTGCCTTCACGACCGCCATTTGTATACTCTGCGTCCGCAAAACAAAAAGGTACGATAAGCTTTGATTTGTTATTCCAATAAACTTTTATCAATTCAAAATATCTGCTTACAATATTAACATTCAATAAATATGAGAAAAATCCTAAGCTTAGAGGCCAATGGACAAAACTTATTCATGAAAGTAAGCAAGGGTTTTTTATTCCACATTTCAGACACCACCATCATCATCATCATAAAAGAAAGCATACGACACACTATTTCATAAATTAACTTAAACATTAAGATAAAATTCTAGAAATAACTCTATTTAGTTATATTAAATTCTAATTTATTGTCTGACTCTCACTTTAATAAAAAAAGTACAAAGTTCATAAGTGTTTCATTAATTTTGTTATCTATTACACACAATGTTTTCACATATTATTTCTTACACATATTCGCTTTCATTGTTAATAGCTCATACATCTCTTATAATTATCGGACTACCAAAGCTATCAAGTATTCCTTAATATTTATAAGTATGCTGTATAGTTTCTCTTATCGCTATTCTAAATTAACCTATTATTTCTTGGACTCACTTCTCTTCTATCTTGTCCTAACAGAAATCGTCATCAACCATATTCCCAACATCGCCATAAAGCTTTCTCTACTGAGCATCTCAGTAAATTCGGAGGTCTCTTCCCGTCTGGGACCAATCAGTGCCAAGAACTGAATCAGTCATATAGCGAAGCTGACTCTTATATCGATGTAATTAATCAAAATCCCACAAAGAAGATCTGTCCACACGGTAACACTATTGAGGAATTTGGGAAAGCACATCAGAAATGTATTAAAGGTCAATTTGATAATATTAACGGATCGGAAATATTCAACCACAAGCACGAGAGGATGTGTATTAAATTTAATCAAAGACCATCGAAGAGGTGAGACCTTGATATCTGTATAATAATCATAATGCTTTATTAATATATACATTTATTTAAATCTTGTTCCTTTCCTTATTAACATGTTTAACACTACTAATGTGTCATTCTACATACTTCCTACATACACTAAGCAATCGACACTAACAATACATAAAAGAAATCGTAGAAAACGGTGATGGTTATTGCGCCTAACAGAGTGGACACACACATTTGACTTTGTTATGTTGTTTTTAAATATATATACTCCTATATCGATTCAATTGTACCATCACCAACAATTTTAACACATACATGAACATAGGAAAGGACAGGAAACCTCGATAACGTCAGTGAATTCCAGCGGACAAGACTCCGGCATCGCTGAGGCGAAGTGTCCCTGCGGACAGTCTTCTGTGCAAACTTCGGAAGAGAGCAGTGGGTGAGGGAAATATATATATAATGTTTTACTTTTCATCATTATTATAAAGTTAGTTACATTAACAATTGTCAACAAAACATTTATCGTCTTCAAATTGTCAGAAGTAGGCAAAATTTAATGGAACCACACGGGAGGCCACACGTTTACCTAGTCGATAGTTCTGATGTAATAAAGCCCAAAGAAAATTACCATCTAATTGTCTTTTCTTTTTTGACGTCTGTTGAAAATCAACAAGATTTTTTGCATCATTGTTTAATTGAGCAATAATGTCGATTTATTTGATTTTGATTAATCGCTCATTATTAGTAAAGGAATTTGAAATGAAAATGATTTCAATAAAGGAGAAAAGACAATTATTGAAATTTTAAGTAGTAGTCTAATTTTAGTAGTAATCAATTATAATAATATATTCCGTAGAAAAAAAAACTATATTCTCATAATAAAGAATGCCATTTGGTTCCTTCCTTCCTCCTAGATCCTTCTAGACGCAATAAATAACGCTTCATCAAGTTTGTCAATTCATAAATATATATATGATTACAGTTGCAGTTATGAAGATTCCCTGAAATCTAATCATAACCACGACCGCAAAGCCTATCGAGATTCAGAACCTAGGTTCAATAGACGAGCATCATTCGGCCACCAGCCGTTAGACATTCGGCGGTATAACCACAGACGCCAGTCCTTCTCGGAAAATCTACAGCGTCACTTCCCATCCTTCGAAAGAATCGGGTCCGCATCGAGAATAACAAGGCAAGCCTCAACACCAAACGTGAACGCTACTCAGTCTTACTTCCTAAACGGAAAGAAGAATTACAGAAGGAAAGAAGTTATGAACGAACCCATGATAGACTACGATCACAGCGAAAATGAAGACCACTTCGACACGAGGCTGCGGAAGTTGAGCAGCACTCGAAAGGTGGGAAGTTTCGTTGATTTGAGTGGACAGCCAGCTATGTTTGTGGCCACACCAGCGGCTGCAGAGATCATGAGGAGGCAAGGCAGTGAAAGGCTAATGTTTGCGAGACCGTTATGAGATATTTCGGTTGTTACTAGTTGCCATGGCAACGACGAAGCTTTAAGAGTAGTGACGGAAGGAATTGTTAACTTGTACATTTGAATAATAATAAGTGTAAAATTGTAGTGTAACGTAATAGTTAGTGCCATTGCGGATATTTGACTTACCACCTTTGTAGGATAGCGATTTGTAATTATTTATCTAATGACTTGTAAATAGTGATGTAATAAAATTTGTATGTTTTTTTTCTTTTTCGTTTTATTTAACTTCAATAATTTATTGATAACTGAATGTTCTTAAATAACTTCTCGAATGATTTTCTTCAATAGTATAACGTATTAATACTACGAAATATTTGATTGTAATATCGATTGTACAAACAGAAAATCAAATCAACTGAAGTCCCGAATGTGCAAACAGAATCGAAATAACAAACCCATTAAAAACAAGGAATTTGACAAACAAATTATAAGTTGGCCCGTTCGTTGACTCCACAATATTGGATGTGTCTTGTTTACGGTCTGTTTTTCAGTACATTTTATCGTGTTTGATATATAACACATATTTGTAGTAGGTATATTTTAAAGTCATATTAGTAACACCACTTATAACTCAAGAGGGGCTGGACGAATTTTGATTGTTTCTGATTTATTAGAATTGTCTCCGCTTAAGGTTATTTATTCATCCTAATAATATTTATAAATGCGAAAAATTGTGAGGATGGAAGTATGTGTATGTATATGTTTGTTATTCTTTCACGCAAAAACTTTTGAACCAATTGCAATGAAATTTGGTACTTAGATAACTGGACAACTGGAATAACGCTTTTTATACAGATATTCCTGCGGGATATGGACTTATGCGGGTGAAACCACGAGGCACGGGTAGTTATTTATAATATTAAAATCAGGAAAAACATTGCTACCTGGACGGAGATGGAGGAAGCAGCTTAAAGCTTTTAAATAACAAACTAAACCGGCAAATACTGTTCTTACTCTTATAATTTAGGGGTAAGAAAATATACATGTTGGCCAATTCTGTGACCTACCAGATAGGCAAACAACATTTTATAAGAATCGGTCCAGCCGTTGCGGAGAGTTATGCCTCTATAGTCTATGTTGTAGCGGTAAGCATTTCTGGTTTGAGCCCGGAGTTGGGTTATCGAACAAAATCTAATATAACATATGGTTCTCGCAGATAACAACGCTTTCTATTGGTAAAATAATGTTTAAAATCGGTTAAGTAAATCCAGATACTACCCACTCCAACGTCACAAACTCACAAATTCACAAACTACTTCTTTTTAATATCAATATTAGATAAAACAACATTTTATTTAAATTATTCATGTTTTTAATTATGTATTCTAGGTACCTATTTTAGGTGTCTGATTTTATAAGTTGCCCTATAACATTAATATAAAGTACCCCAAGAATAATTCATTTAATGAAGATGTTCGTTCATGAATGGACTAAGAAACCTAAGTTAGTTTTTAGTCACGTATTCCTGTGTTTTTGGATACGAAACTGCGGATAAATCCCGATTCTGATTCTACACTTAATTGAATTGATTATTTGCTTCTGGTACAAATACGACCCGTGATAGAGAGCTAGCTGATGCCCGCGACTTTCAATGAAATAATATTTTTTTAGAGTCAGTCCTAGAGTTATTTTTGACTTTATTTGTAAATTTTAAGCAATTATGATACTAATTATATTTTTAAGATCTTGCTTTTATTATGTAAATTTGATTCAGACTTGAGGTTATCAGTATTCTTAAAGCATGTTTAATCATATTACAGCAATTAATAATTAATCAATAGGCAAAATAAGTATTTATGGTTATTAAAATAAAAAACCAAATATATACATATTTTATTTATCCCTTAACACTTTATCTTTCACACTTTATCACAAATTCACCAATTGATTAATAACAAAATAATAATATTTTAAATGAAACATACAACCCCAACATAACACAAGAGCACGCGAATCAAAGCCGCAAAGAGTTTTTTTTTCTAAAGCACATAAAATAGCCGTAAACCTAAAAAAGCTCACATAAATTAACGCCTGCGCGGGCATTACCGTCCATTAATTTTTACCGTCTGTTTATGGCTACTTAATGACAATAGCACTTTACTCAATATCGTATTAATATTTAAGGTATTTTTTACAGTAATTTTTTAATAATGTGAGCTTGACCAGCCACCAGATGCTTTTACAGAATGTTTTTCATAATTATGTATAGTACATAATACAACAGAAGGCGTCCCTAAGAGACATTTTATTCTGATACAAAATTATAACAATATTTAACTACTAGCTGCGCCCCGTGGTTTCACCCGCGTAAGTCCGTATCCCGTAGGAATATCGGGATAAAAAGTCGCCTATGTGTTATTCCAATTATCCAGCTATCTACGTACCAAATTTGATTGCGATTGGTTCAGTAGCTTTTGAGTGAAAGAGTAACAAATACAAACACATCCTTACAAACTTTCGCATTTATAATATTAGTAAGAAGTAGGATAGGATGGAGTAGGATTAATTATACACACTTTTGTTTTCTTTCTTTGTTTTGAGCAATTTTGTTTCTTTTTGATTTTTGAGCTAGCCTTGAATGGGATTTTTTCAAAGTCAGATGCTTTTGCATATACCTACCGATATATTGAATAAATCGCGTTTAAAATCCGTTTATCAATATGTATCCGATAACATTGATTACAGCAATAAAACTACAAAGTTATAGAACAGGACAAAAGTGCACGCTCGCCACTTATCTAGGTACGTAAACAAGGCTAGATGTCTGGATGGTGGATGCAATCACAACTCTGACAGTTCAATGGACGCGCGTTTCAAAAACGTTATTCCTTTTAAATCGATTGTATTTTGCCTATGCTTCAATGGATGATACATATGTTATTTGAAATGAACGAAAAATAAGTAATGTTTATATAGTTACTACACCTACATAGATATAAGTTTATTCATTCATAGAAATATTGAAGGACAGTAAGAAATAATGAAAATTGGAAATATATAGATATAATATAATGATCAATCAATCAATCAAAAACTCTTTATTGTGCACCTTTACAAGATGAGTGAATAAATAAAATCAGAATTATGAAGAGTACAACACAATGTTATTTCATTGTTGAATAAAAATCCCTAATTATATCACAAACACAAAAGTAACCCTTAATGTATGTCTGTTTTCTTTTCGCCTAAAATACTGAACCTATTTGGATGAAATTTAGTGTAGACATAGTTTGAAAACATAGAACAGTTTTTATCTCAAAAATCTCACAGACTGTGAATCTCTTTCGTCGATTAGGTGGGCGAAGCCTGGGCAGAAAGCTAATATTCTATAAGAATAAATACAAAATTCTATGGAATTTTCAAATAGAAAAACATGGTAGAAACACCCTCTAAAAATAACATTACTGAATTGAATGTCTCAATACAGTGTAACTTTAAAATTCAGCTTTTTTGCTATTCAAGCAAACACTCTGAAAGTTGCACTTTCGAACTTTTTAGATACCACAGGTTTCCTGATAGAAAAAGTTAGTTGATAATTTAGAAAATTTTTGTGTCCCATAAGGGTTTACACGAGTTGCAGTGAACACTGTTGTTTTCATTTTCAATTGAAACCGGTTTTATCTCGCTACATAAAAACTTTTAGGCCTTTGTTTAATATCGCGTTTCGCAAACAATGATTATTCTCTCTTTGTTCGGAGTTTCTTATGAAAGAAGAAAATGATATGGTTTTTGCGGTTGACTATTTAGAATACAATAATAGAGACTAGATTCAGCCCGCGGCTTTAGTCGTTAGCACCGCGCCGAAAACTTTAAGATGATATTATTACGATATACATTTGCAAAAATAGGTGCCTCTACAGATTTATTTTCGGAATGTCAACATTCATATTAGCTAAAGGCAATATTTTGACGGTTGAATTGGTTACATTACATAATTTTTCTTCAATGTCGGCCCTCTCTCTATGAAAAGGAATCAATATCTCCAATGTATCTCCCAATAATTGCCAGGCAGCCTCTTTTAAATTCATACCAGCTGGTAATAGTTCAATGCTTTCAAACAAAACTGTTTCTCCTTCACTTGCTTTTACATAAATAACTGTTCTATTAATTTTAACTTCTATGTTATCACGTGTCAGGTTTTTGGATAGATGATATGTAAGTTTATAATTATTTGAGCCAATAATTTCTGAGGACGCGGCGATATGGGCTTGTATTTTGGACAGTTCATACAAAAACGAGCTGAGATAGTCAAATGCTTCGCTGCGTGATATGTTATATGGCGAAACGGACAATAAACTCTTTTGCGCTTCGAGCAGCTGACCCTGTTGGCGTTGTAGCTTAAGTTCTAGCTCTTGCGTTGTATTTTGTTGAATTGCTGTCTGTTGTTTTAGTTGTTGTTGGCACAGAGATTGTTGCAAGACTGCGTTCTTTTCTTGTGTAAGTGATTTCTGTTGTAACTGCACTATCTGTTGATGTAGCTGTTGTCCTTGCTCTTTCATCGCCCTTTCTTGTTGTTGTTGGAAGAAAAGCTGTTGCCCTAGTTGTTGTTGACACAGTGTTTGTTGTGTTTGAGCGGCCTTCTCTTGAGCAAACAGTTTCGCTTGCAAATGAGCTATGTGGTGGTCTTGTTCCTTGATTTTTATCTCTTGCTGTAGTTGCAATGCAGTTTGGTGATTTAGCTGTTGCTGGTGCTGTGCTAGTCGCAATTGTGCATTATGTTCCTGTGCTAGCAAATTCCTGTGTTCCTGCGCTAGTATTTGATGAGTCTTATTCAGGAGCAATAGTTCCTGTACAGCTTTTTCACACTGGTTACGATGTGATTGCGCAATAAAATTTTGCCTGTTTAATTGTCCGTTCTTCCTTAAACAATTGTTTAGGTCGTGTCGTAAATTTATGATGATCGCCTGTTTTTCTAACACTTGTTTCTTAAATTTGTCACATAATTGGTAACAATTTGCAATATCAACGTACAATAATAAAGCAGCCAGCAAAATAATTATACGATACATCTTGACACGGCCGAGACAAAGCGAATGATAACTGACACTTGTATTTTATTTATAGGTAAGTTGATAAATTTGTATTCGTATCATCGCTTGTCATTCACAATTGTATTAAGGTTTATGTTTATGCATATATTAATGTATCCAGGAAAATTAAACATTCGTTGTCTACACTAATACCATAAATTTTGAAGAATCTTTTGCATATTTGTAACGTTTTCACGCAAAAACCATTGACCGATTTCAAAAATTCTTTCACCATTAGTTAGCTGCAACTGCAATGAGTGACATAAGCTATGTATGAACCATGGGTGAAGCCGAGGAGAACAGCTAGTTTACAATATTTTGGTTGATTTACAGAAAATATGATAAAAAGGTTTGCATAATCAATATAGAACTCCAATCAAGGTGGCCCCAAATTTGCAGGCGTATCGCAGCTTCGTTATTTACCTAATATCTATCAAATTTGATATGAACAACTTTATATCAAAACGTGTTAATTCACCATAGTAGCATCCCATGCTTCCGCACTTCGACCACCTGGAATAAGTAAAAATTTATTTAGTACAAAAATACTTTAAATACACAATTATAAATTGAAGTAGTATAATTTTAGAAAAGTTTGAAAAGTTCGCTACATGAAAAGAAAGGTTGAGCACCTCAGCACTATTTATTTCCAAACGAAACATACATTATGTCCTGTTGACCCCACAGTTTATCGGCATAATATTATAACCATAGACTAGTTGGGTAAAACCTGTTTGAGACTGGGATTTTCCATTAAGTTTACTTAATTACAAATTATTAAAACATTTATTTATTTAGTTAATCAACAGAAGAACTATTTGATTATAAAATTATCATCTCTTAATGATATTCCTTAAAAGTTTCACTACAAACTTCATCATCATCAGCCCATATGTTCCCACTGCTGGGACACAGGCCTCCTATGAGGGTTAACACTGGCCATTGAGGGTTGTGCGGGTTCACCGTTTTGAGCAGTGGTGATGTTACACATGCACAGATAAAATGAAAAATCAATTTATTTCCTGCACGCTCGCCTGGTCTCGAACCCCGACTTGTCGATTTTAAGTCCGAGGTCCACTGAGCCACCACAGCCACTACAAACTTATTATGTTATAATAATTAAATGACATAAAAGTATTATCTGTAGAATTCAGAATTACAAACACAAAGAAAACAGCACAAGCTTATTTAATTTAAGGACTCTTATTTAGTCGATCAAAAATAAGCATTAAGATATATTTTCTGAATTAATGATACTATATCATCACGATATATACCGACAAAACTAATAATTACCACAAATATAACTAATTACTTGTATTTCTTAATAGCAGAAAAAGACTTGAGTTTGGCGTCGTAAAAGCGATTATCCATTACCTCTGTCTCAAAATTGACAATATGAAGCTTCCTTCACGATCTACTCAACTACGAGTATTTACATTTTTCTTCCTAAAAAATAACTCAGATAAGTATAATGTAAAGGATTGGTTTTCAATATATTTGATACTAGCAGCGCCCCGCGGTTTCACTCGCGTAAGTCCGTATCCCGTAGGAATATCAGGATAAAAAGTTGCCTATATGTCATTCCAGTTGTCCAGCTATCTGCGTACTAAATTTCATTGCAATCGGTTCAGTAGGTTTTGTGTGAAAGAGCAACAAACACACACACATCCTTACAAACTTTCGCATTTATAATATCAGTCGGATAGGATAGGATTAGTAGGATATTAGAACATTGAAAACAATGTAAGAAAATGGTCTCGTTCAACGACCTTATTTGATATTTGTAACTCTAGTTAATACAAAACTCTGTACAGACAAAGTGATATACGTAGCGAGAGCTTCCGAGAAAATCTTCAACTTGTTGAGAACAGTTTTAATGGCCTCTTAGAATTAAATAAACCTGAACGTTATGATTGTATATCTCTACTTTGAAATTTTGATAAAATATGTAAGCATTAATGTCTGCTAGCTAGTTTGCTTACAAATTGAATAGGCGCAAAGTTTTTATGATTCCACACGTATGTGCCAATAATTGTTAGTAATTTTATCGTCTCGGAAGCCCCGTGCCTGATTGTATTCATAGGATGACGTCATACCTGAGAGAGATGAAATGATCAGGATTTTACACCTTACCAGACTCATGCCATCTTTACATCTATACATATAAATAAAAGTGTCTGTTAATAATATTGATATAACCGTTTTTAAGATTTTTTTTTTTTTCAATTTTTGTCTAGATTTACCAGCGTAGTCCGTTGGGACTATCGGTATAAAAACACCCTTGACCCCTCTAGGATCTCCAAATTTCATCCAAATGGTATTTAGCATGAAAAACTCACAAACAGGCAGTCTGACAGTCCGACGGACATACAAGCGCATATACCTCTGTCTGTAACTTTCATCTTTATAAAATTAGTTCCCTACTAACTCAGTTCTCATTCAACTACTAACTTTTCCCGAGATCGAACTCATATTCTTTCGATTCCACACACGCAATAACCACTGTACCATGAGTATACATGCAAACATCAATTCAATTTACAAAATTTCAAACAAATAAACAACTCGTGGAAAAATACAAAAGGCATTCATTGAACGGAAAAGCATCTATCGCTCGTCAAACAAATGAAATTAGTTCTTTATTTGTTTCAAATTCAATCAGCCTTCAATTGGTCCCAGATGTATCGGATCGGTGCCACTAACCACAAATATTGACTGCGGATCTTACTGGTTTTAAATGAAGTCATTGTACTTGATTTGGTTTGTGCGCATAGAAGGTATAGTCTGGCTGGTCTTTTTTCTTTGAGGCGATTGAAAGGGGAAAAAGAGGAGTTGTATTTTTTTCGTTTTTACGAGTATGTCACAGCGAGCAACTTAGCTGGTTCGGCTGATGGTAAACGATCACTTCGCAAAGGTAGTGCCTCTGCGAATGCGCTACTTGCTTTTAAAAGTTAAGGGACCAGTAGATACCTATCATCTGTATAGATACAAAATTCTCATATCACATGTTAGTTACCATACTTGTATGTGGTAGTCGAGCACGCTTCGGCACGAATTGGGCCAGCTCGCACCGGGGAAGTACCACACCCCCACAGAAGACTGGCGTGTAATAGTATTCTACTGTGTTTCGTTTGGTGAGTGGGGGAGCCGGAGGCCCATATCCTTTTCCTTACCCTTCCCAGTCCTTTCCTTTATTCCTATCGCCAATCCTTTCTTAATCCCTTCGCAAAAAGTCGGCAATCCATTTGTAGAGGCGTAAGATCTGCAATGGACCTTATGCCTCTCCAAATGTTCATGGGCGGTGGTAGCGCTTACCATCAGGCGTCCCACCAGCTCCATTGCCGACTGTAAAACAAAAAAAAAAAAATAAACGGCCTCCTCCGATTCTCATGAATTTTTGTGCGCATATCAGTTAGGTCTGAGAATCCGCCAACATCTATTTTTCATATTCCTTAATGATAAGAGTAAGGCAGAACAGCGTTTATCAGGTCAGCTAGTAATAATATAAAATTTACTTTTGGTAATTGCAATGATTTCTATGCAGGGTTTATAAGATTCACAAAACTTCCCTTTAATGCGAGCAGACCATATAACAACAAAAGCGATATAAGGTCGCATCTCATTAACAGATTATGATGTGAGGCGATAAGGGTGCGATGCCCACACTTAATTGCTAACTCAATTTCCGTTAAACGCAACTTTCTCCTAACTCAATTAATTCGTTGAGATTTCTTCGCGAGTTTTACTCCGTGTGCTCGGCGCGAAATGATAAATTGAAATATCCAGAAAAGTTTATGTATTTACGTGATTTAAGTTTGTTTGCAATATAAAATATGAAGATATATAAATCTCCTGAATATTTCAAACGTCATGTGGTCCAAAACTGACGCTCTGTCGAATAATCATACTTCTGAACTTTTTTCCTGATTTATACATTCATCTGACAATCTTTATACCTTGTTAAATTATAACCGAAACATTCAATAAAATGATCAGGTTATAATATTCTAACCTCTACGTTAGCTGAGTTGTTTTATACAAATACTATTGTGAAGCAATTAATGAATTAGGAAATCGCAAATTGACGACTGTGGAACTGTCTAAATTGGTAAACAATTAGTTGAAAGTTACTGCCACTTGAACTAACGACGTCTGTTATTTTAGAGGTCATTATCCTTCTCACAACACAAATATTTTGAATTAGAAATAGCATGTTTGTTTGTTTCTCGGTGACGTCAAATCGGTTGACGATGAGGTGCAAGGGAAGGGAAGTTACCCTCCTTATTGGCCTAGAAACCACTGCCATCGCCCATCCATAACTAATATATTATATAATTTTTTACTGAAAATCAGCAAATATACACGATGACTTTTCTAACTTTTACTTTCCTTATTTATGGGCATAGTTAACATACTGTACTAGTTGTGGGTTAGATGACAATTTAGAAGACAATTAGGAAGATTTCTGCCATAAGACAATGGCTTTTTTCCACAAATTATCGAACTCAGGATTCCTTAGTTGTTACTTGACTCTTCAGCTATTGCGCCGGAGAGGCGGTCAGGCTTCCTATAGCGCTATTATTATATTACCAAACTGAAGCTGAAGCATTAATGGATTTACAAGTTCGACGGACGGTAAACTCGACTTGACACTTGTTTATGTCAACGGTCGATTGTATACAAATTGTTTCTGTCTTTACTTATTATTGATTTTTATCCATTATTCTGCCAGTTGTCTTAGAACTCAGCTTGTGGTGTAATCTTTGTTTTGACTACGATAACTGGACTAGTTTGTAAATTATTTTAGTTTGTATAGTATTCTAATGGGGGAGCACGCTTTGGCACGAATTGGGCCAGCTCGCACCGGGGAAGTACATGAAATAATAGCCTGCTACTGTGAAATAGTAGCATGCTACTGTGTTTCATACGGAGTCGGAGGACCGTTTCTTTTTCCTTACCCTTTCCAGTTCATTCCTTCTTTTCAGTCGTCAATCCTTTCCTTATTCCTTACCCCTTAAAAGGGGGCATCGCATTCGCTCTGCCAATGGTAATGAGCGAAGGAAATCGCTTACCATCAGGCGAACCACCAGCTCGGTAACCCGTTGTGTCATAAATAAAAAAAAGGCTTACTTAACATTTATCTTTTTGGCAAACTCGTTTTGTTATTGTCTTTAATTTTCATACTAATGACCGAAACAAGGGTAAACCACTAGTTAATCAATGTAGCCTCTACGTAGGCCCGCAATCATAGCGGATGTTGATGGGACGTTCCCCGCAATCTCCCCACTTCCGTTCTTCGGTGAAGGAAATGGAAGTGGGACAAACACTATATCGTTTTGAATACAGCAAAGAAATGTATTTTGAATCGGGAAATAGCCATTGGTACTATAAATTTGTCTCATGTATTTAATACTACGCGAGTATCTTGTGGATTCTTCTCTGTACTACTGTACTACTGATACATAATTGTTATATCATAACATCGACGTGTTATTAAATGGTTGCTAATAATAAGACTGACATATCGGTAAGGGAAATCCATACACAACGAGGCCCGTTTTTTCCTCGGAGTCTATTCCTTCTTTCCAGTCGTCAGTCCTTTCCTTATCCCTTACGATCTTTACATAGTGTAAAACAAAGTCGCTTTCTCTGTCCCTGTGTATGCTTAAATCTTTAAAATTACCTAACGGATTTTGATGAGGTTTTTTTAATAGATAGTGTGATTCAAGAGGAAGGTTTTTATATAATAACGTGTATTACACTACCCTGAATTAAACGCGTGCGTAGCCGCGGGCAAAAGCTTGTATTGAGTAGTCAGTGGGCTAATAATTAATTAATGCACTGATGGCGCCTCAGTGTAATAATTAAAAAATTGTATTTGTTAATTAAGTTACTTTATGACGTTTTTCCACGTCATAAAACAAGGCTTTATTAATCTTATTTTACCGCAATAATAGTTCTCAACTGTACTATAATGTTACCCCCGGGAGTCAAACCCACGACCGTGAAAGCATTCTCGTAAAGTATCCAAAACAGTTGAAACTGTGTGAAGGCTGAACTCGAAAACAGTTATCGGCTGAGATTAATTGGATGAACTCTCTTAGATGCGGCCTTACTATTGGTATACGTTCGAGTTTTGTGTGATGAAGCTCGTTCGAGTTTCATTCGAAATGTATATTTTTCGTACTGAATACAGAAACACGGTTTTCACAGTCGTTATAACACAAAAACATATTTACCGGTACAGTTTTGAACAAACACAATAAATTATTTTTAAGAATATTTTTATCTATAGCCACATATAGGATTATATAATCACTATACGACAAATTAAAATAATAGAAATTTACTGTTTGTAGACTGAAACAGATTAATTTTGCTTAAAATAAAAATATCGATTTCAAATTCAGTCTTTGCCTCCTACCAAATAGCATAATTTTAATGTTTTCACGTGATAGTGTAAAAAACATACACCAATACAATCTAACAAACTTTCGCGTCTATAATATTAGTGAAATCAATTACCTTTATAATCAATTTATTATTGTCACTGTCACTGTCAAGTGATTTCACTACATATAAATTATAAATTACCATAGTAGGGGTGTACAAAGTTGTTCCCCATGTTTCAACAAGTCGTTTGGCCTTGAAAGTTTTCGCTTCTTTATCCAACTTTGGGATCTCTAATTAATGATCACTTTGTTAGAATATAATATTCTGTATATTTCGTGTTGGTTCATTTAAATGGGTCAAGGCGATAATGGGATGCTGTACTAATTATGATAGATAATGTAGTGTAAAATGAAATAAATATATGGTAAACATGGCTTTGATAAAGGTGTCGATAGTGGAACGTTGTATTAAGTAACTAGTATTTAAGTTTGTAAGTATGGATGGATAGATGTGTGGATGTTTATTACTCTTTCACGCGAAAACAGCTTATCGTATGAATTTTGCTACATATAGAGATAAGCATATAATCTACTTAATACCCGGTTACCACGCGAGTAACCCCGCTATTTACAGCTAGTAATAATTCAACTTAAATTTTAAGTAATAAAAGTAATGCATGGATCAAAACGCATTGAAAGTTCGAAATGACCGAAATTGATAAATTATATATGAATCTATCATAATCCATCCTCCGGTGGAGGTGCCACCCGAGCAGGGTACAGCTGGCCATCACTTACCTATGCTACCTGCTATGCTGTCTGCTGCTGACGGGTGTGAGGTTACGTTTCCTCGGAATTCCCTTGATAACATAAAACTCTGTTCGTTTATAATTGAATCTAATGGAGTGTGTTACATAACCTACAAACGGACTTGTTAATTACACTGAAATATTAAAAGTAATATCTTGCAAGAAAACAATTTTGCTTAACCCCACTGTATATCCCGTATATAATTTTTAACTATCTAATTTAATATTCGTAAAACAGTAATTGAAACTCTGCGTTACTTATATGTTGCTATGCAGTCAGTCAAATTTCGATCTAAATTACTGCACTTACGTTAAAGATAAACAAATAATGACAGACAGGCAAAAGTACTAAAAATGTAGTTTGAATATATTAAAACAGTATGTATATAGAATAATAAAAACAATGTTATGTAACATTTATTGAATCAGCGTATCATTGGTATTAAACAAAATACAACCAGACCTAACCTAGTTATGACCTGATTACCTAGATTCTGGGACCTTGAACGTCCTGACACGAACTGTGTTTACCGTCGCAGCGGTATGCCGCTTCCTATTGCATTTGGATCTAGGGCTTATCTGGAAATCCAGGTATTGCATTATAGCTATATCTAAATGCCTGACCAAATAAGTAACACCAGTTACGTGTTACTCTTAAAAACAATTTGTTAAGTGAATATCGCGTCTTAATATTAATAAAATGTAAAATCAATCTCATCTTAGAATAAGACGTATTTTATAGTGATATTATAGTAGTTATTTGCAAGTTTTTTTTTCAAAATTTAAATATCCAGAGTATATTACAGCATCAATCTAATAGCGTCGTTTTCTTCTTGTTTTCAAATTACATTAATATTTCCTTATGTGATTATAAACCTAAAATTATTCAATATCACTTAAGCATGTATAGAAAGTGATTTTCACATGAACAAGAAAGGCAAGACAGCGATGATGCGGTTGCCATGGTAACGTTAACAAGGAAAAGTCTTAATAAGGCATATCCACAGCTCTGTATAGTGTGAATTGACAGCAAATTGAGTGTTACGAAAGTGTATCGAGGCTAATTTTTGCGAAATTAAGTGCCTATTTATTGCGCAAAATTCGTCACTTCATTTGAGCTTTCCTTGTCTATAAATGGTAACTAATTATCTTCTGGTCTTGAGTTGGTCGTTTTGGGTATTTGCCTGAAATTATTGGCTTTATTGGTGTAATATTATTACGTTATGTATGTTGAGTTTAATTATAAATTGTCTGTTTTTTTGGTGTCGTTAATTATTATCAGGATATTTATTGATTTGTGAAATTATAGCTGTGTATAGTTGTTATATAATTTTGTGTAATAAGTGATTCGAAGGCCCGTCTCCTTTTCCTCACTCTTCCCAGTCCATTCCTTTATTGCTCTCGTAAATCTCTTCTCTTTTTTATTTATATATACATATTATAATACGGAGCTACTGACAATCCAGATGTCGAAAGGGTGCCACTGAAAATCAGAGCTGAGGCGTTAAGCCTCAGGTTTCCTGAGTGGCATCCCTTTTTGGCACACGCAGCCACACATAATTGTTAAGTGTAAATTTTTATTTTTATCTATTTTTTTCCTCTTATATATTTGTTTTTTATTGTATGCTTCTGTTTTTTCTGTTTGATCTGTTGTGTGTGTGTATGTCTGTGTCAAATAAATGTTTTTCTTTCTTTCTTTCTAAATATTTTCCTTATCCCTTATCACTTAAGCGGACAACGCGAAGTCCCTACGGCAAATGCTAACGGGCGGCGGTGATCGCTTACATAAAAAAATGAATTGGGAAATTAAAGTAGGTACATATTTTTAGGCTGAGATTTACTATAAGAATCAAGTCAACCGTTTTCGACTTTGTCATCTATGGATTCTGTATGAATATCATATTATTATTCAGATTAAAGCAAATAATACTGGCACACATGAACGCACAGAAGCCAAAAAAGTATTCTCGCGACAAAGATATAATAATTTTATTCTGACATCTGTATTTATTGTCAGATTTGACAGCGCGGGAACTTTAAATTGAAATCGCGTATTGATTGGCGCGGTGCAGCGACCTTGAACCGGTTCGCGCCGGAACTGGGTTAAATTAGGGCGGCCATCTTGTTTCACGGTAGGGTTACCTGTGATAATAAAAATAAACAATCGTAATTGGGTAATTGCGACATAATCTTTTTTTTTATCCACCAAATGAAGAAATAAAGGGGGTTGATTAATACATGATTATTAAAGTAAACGTTTGCTATATTCTGAAAGAGAATTTCCTACATAATTTGCTAACCCATTGGTAATAAAAAATGAATGTTAGTGATGATTTCCAGCATACAAGTTCACATACATCGAGAACCCAAGACGTATTGAGGAAGCGTTCACGCATCAACAGAGCAAAGTAACCCGGAATTTATATAGCATTGGAAGGTGCACTGGTATGCAAGGGTCGTATGTCCGTGAACTAACGTTTTAGGTCGGGTATGGGACAAGGCCGTGACACAGCTCAAAACATCTGGACAACATCTGCATTGTCCTATTGTTCCGCCTTATGATATTTGGGAACTGCGCTTAATATTAGTTTATTAGATTTTGATGAATGAAATTGCAAGAATATTCATGAGTATTTTTAAGTTTCTAAATCTGGGAAGAAAGAGATCTTTCTATAAGATCTAACACTAGATCGTCGAGTTAGGCTAATTCTTAATCATATTTTAGTTAAGATTCCTAGCATTATAAGAATAAAACATGTGGTTAAAAATATTACCGATTAATAAAATGATGATTTTAGCACTATTTCAGTAGGAAATAAGCAGTAAATATAATCGGAAGTTGTATTCAAAAATGCTTATTTAGGTAACGTATTACATTAGTTCCTCTACAAACAATAATACTCTATACCTAGTCTTGCCATAAATATTGTAATAAAGAAAAAAGAAAATTGTTAACTGCAAATAACATTTATTA